>NW_027639809.1:0-32136 GCF_949606895.1 Notothenia rossii
GCTAAAACTCAGAGATAACGCTGTACTAGACAGAGGCCGTTTCTCAATCGCGAGGAAACTGGCTTCCAAGCCAATATTCCAAGGATACTACGTCATCGAGTCCGCCAAAGGACTGTTCCAATCTCCAGCATACTTGGAATTCCACCGAGGCCACGTCCTTGGTTTGGGGGTAATTTCGAGGCTGCACATGGGTAGACTTCGCATCCTTCAAATCCCCACAATGCTTTGCGCACAGACCCAATTCAAAAACCCTTGCGGAAAATGGCTGAACCGACGCAGCACAGAACACATTTAAATGTAAGTATGTAGTGGCGTAGAACATGTGTTGGTAAATATGTTACTTTGTTGCATTTGTTATCACCAAAAATGTGTTCCGTGAAAGTAAAGCAAGTTCATAATTAGATAGACATCGTGAGGTATTTATTTTCGGTACAGTTTATGTTGAAACCGTTAGAAAGAGTGGCGCACTTGTTAGCCTGTTCCATTCTTCTTTGTTTTCCGAAGCCGTGGCTTGGAAGTATACTTCCTTCGTTTCTGAAGGAAGTGACTTTGAAGTATGCAAATACCAAGCCAGTATCCTCGCGATTGAGAAACGGCCAGAGTATGTGTAAAAAAGCAGGATATAAAAAGGTACTCACCTTGTGGCAAGGGAAAAAGTATTTGAGCCAGAATCAGTGGGTATGAGGCATGGCTAGAATGGGTGATCTGTTTGGTATTTTTAGAAAAACACTTGATAGACATGTTTTTTTTATATATCTGAGACATACAATATTATGCCTAAAAATAGTATAATAGGAGACCTTTTAAAACTAAATAAACCTCAGTGCGCCTGTTAGAAAAACGTTGAACTAGACAATCTGCATGTACAGTACGTCTATAATTCCTGACAAACAGAACATTAGTACAACAAAACTATACAGTATAACTTTGATGTGAAACTTATATCCAATATATTTTCCATACCTTCTGAAAGTACTTAATTTCTCAGTAAATCCACTGTGTAAGTTAATTAAGAAAGAAAACAGTAATACTCAATGTAATTTGGTCAGTAAGGTTTCACAGTTTTTTTTACTGCATTACCAGTGGTCTTGTATTACTAGTACAGGGGTGTTTCTCAATGTCGAGGACGCTTGCTTGGTAGCACATGTCTTCCGAGTCACTTGCTTCAGAAGCGAGGCAAGAATCCTTCCTAGCCTCGGAAAACGAAGAATTGTGGAACAGGCTAACAGGTGTGCAGGTGTGCGTCATATGCGAGGCCCCGCCTTAAATGGAGCGTGATTTCCGCCAAAGATTTGGAATTTGGTCCGTGCGCAAAGCATTGTGGGGATTTTAAGACCGCGGAGTCAACACATGTGCCTCGAAATTTCTCGCTACGAAGTACGCCGGCCTCGGTAGAATTCCAAGTATGCTGAAAATTGGAACAGTCCTTCGGCGGCACTCGATGACGTAGTATGCTTGAAATAGTGGCTCTGGAGCAGCCTTCCTAGACATTGAGAAACACCCAGGGTTTCTTCAATATAGTCCAGAGATATTGTATTTGATTTCCACAAAAAGGAAATCGTTGTGATTAACAGCTTTTGAAATAACAGCTGCTTAGTTTGAAAACATTGATGGATTCCTCAGGATACTTGCATAGAGTTGGGATTATTTGGACTGTAATAAGAACAATTTTGATTTGCTATTTCCTTAGTAGTTTTAGTCCAATAAAAAAGTTTATTTGGCAGCTTTTACTCCTGCCTAAATTAACCAACTCAAAATAAAAACCACGTTTGATTGAAACAAACCACATGCTAGTTTGAATCTTATGTCCACTGTTGTTCGTGCATTGAGTGAAATTTTGTTCAATTTAATGAATTTTAATTGCTGGCCAAAGAATGCCTAATGTCGGCATTTGTTTTCTTACTGCTTAATTAGCCTATTCTTTGTATGTACAGATATTTATTTGACAAGAGAACATAAGAAAAAATATATATGAATGTTTATCCTAGAAAACATCAATGTAGGCAAAATAACTGTAAATTGCTACAACAATAAAGTGTAATTACTGCATGGTTACCGTAATGCATAATTAAATGGCTTTATTTCCAAGCTTACATAAGTTGATTACGGATCTATTTGCCTTTAGTCGCCTCCTCTGAAGAATGTGCCTTCAAAGGCTTATCTGTAGGAATCTTCAAAGGCCATCTTCAGAAGAGATTTTCACATGATACTTCTTTCACATGTTTAATATAACATCACAATTGACCACGAGGCACACACGCCTAAAATACTCCAAGAGAGAGCATTGATTCACACGCTCCAATTAACAAAGAGTACAGAACTACAAAGACTTCCTTACAGAGATCAGGGGCCGTATTCACAAAGGATCTTAGGGCTAAAAGTAGCTCCTAACTGGCGAATTTAGGAGAAACTCCTAAACATAATGGGCGTGTCATTCTTAAATTTAGGACTCCTAATTTTATTCACTAAGAGCAATTCACAAAGTATTTTAGGCCTAAAAGTAGCACCTAAGTTTAGGAGAGCTTAAAAGTCCTCGAGAGGACTCCTAACTCAGGTAAGACCTATTCACAAAGAATCTGAAAATGGCTGCGAGACAAAATGTTTTGGAGACAATGGAAGACTGTGAATTGATCAAGAGATATAGGCTAAATCGTGAGGGTATCAAACTTGTTGTGGAATTAGTGCGAGATGCAATAACATCCCGACTAACAGGAATAACCCTATTAGTCCGGAAATAAAATGTTTGGCAACACTACGATATTTAGCAACAGGGAAAATGCAACTTTGCAATGCCGACGATTTAGGAATATCGCAACCATCAGTCAGCCGTGCCATAAACCAAACCATCAACGCGCTCTCTAGACCACATATCATCCAACAGTTTATCCGGTTTCCTTTGGACAGTCAACAACTACACAGGATCAAAGCCAACTTCATGGCAATTGCAGGTATGCCCGGTGTGGTCGGTGCTATTGACGGGACGCACATAAAAATAATTGCGCCATCAAAAGATGAGGACGTGTTCGTCAATAGAAAGTACATTCCATCAACACGCAGATTGTTTTCATTCATCATGATAGGGGGACTTGAACGGCGGTATGGGCTGTTATTGAAAGTGTTTAAGTGCTGGAAATATGCTCATTGGATAATAGTTTGCAGGGTGCTTTTAATTCCCTCCTTGATTTAATGCAATTTACGTATTTTCATTGTTTCATTGTTTTAACGTCATTATCGTGGTCTGCACAAACTTGTCATCATCATGCGTGTATTCTGCTAACTCCACTGTCCATAACTATTTGATAGGAATACATTTCTAGCCTAGGCTATTTCCTTGTTTTAGTGGGCTCGTTTGTGGGATGTTGCGGATGAGTTTCACCGAGACCGCCTGCTCTGAACAACCAATCACCGTACTGACCGCTTCTAAACTCATGCACGAGAATCGACGTAATCCATAGCAACGGCCCGTCACTCTTAGTTCACTCTTAGTGATTTATCCTTAGTATGAGTAGGTCTCAGCGGCTTTGTGAATAACTTTTAAGAAAAAACTCCTACATAAAATGTTTTAGCGCGAGTTAGGAGCACTCCTAGCGGTAAGATAAAATGCTTTGTGAATACTGCCCCAGAGGTTATAGTAACTAAGTTATGCATTTTTTCTTATTTTTCGGTTGAAACGAACCAAGGAACATCAAGAAAAATGTGCAAACAAAACTGTGTTTCTGTTTGAAGTCAAAGTCAACACTATGTTGTCTAAAGAGCAACTTTATCCAACAGAGGTGCATGTGAGATGCTCCTTTTTCAAATCATTCACATTTGTCTATTGACTTTCTCATTGCAATGTGTATTTTTTGACCTGGCTGCTAGTTCAGATAGTAAGCAACCAACATTACCACTGTCACCCTATTAGCGTAGCAATCCACCATTTGCTAATAAGCACTATCTGGTGTTAGCCTAGTGGGGATTGCCAAAGTCATTTGTACTCATCCAGTGGGCATCATGAATATAATTCAGTGTTTCCCCTACCATTGTCTTGGCGGGGCGCTGCGCCCTGCCAACGGAGCCCCGCGCCCTGCCTGAAATTCAAGGTGTTTTTTTGTTTTTGTTTTATTTAAAAAATATATATATAGGCTATAGCACGAAATTTCAACTGAAGTAATCTATCTACGGTCACTTTTCACATTGAACATGTGCTCTTTTATTAAATAAACTAAGCGCCATGTTATTTATCCAATGTGTGCATGTTTCAGTGTCCACTGCTTTGCGTATTCACATTCTCCCTCCGCTCTGTTTCTGAAGGGCGGGGCTCCGCTCCCCCCCCCCCACACACACACGAATGCACACACTCACAATGAGAGACAAGAGCGGAGGAAAGGAGGAGAACAACAAAGTGTAAAAAAGTCAAACAAATCTGCTTTATTGCCCCGAGCTCTGCTGTCTGACTGTTTGTATCCCCCCCCCCCCAGTTTCAAATGTGTTTATTATTATTTTTTAACCGCAAGCCATTATCGTCACGGGAGAAGGACACACACAGCCTGCCCAGGTGGACGCGCGCGAACGCGACAACGAATGTAGCGTGCGCATTCTAAAAATAGCTCACAGATGGTGAGCAGGTACCGCGGTTTTGAACTACAGTATTGAGATGTGAGTTGGTTTATTCAGTAAATTAGCTCAGGATAATTGGATGTTCTGTCCACACCTGTTGATGTGAGGCTAATGCAGGACTTGCTAGCTTGATGCTACCGGCATTTAACGGCAGTGACTCAACAAATTGCCTCTAAAAATGTATCGTCAGCAATGTATGAAAAGCAGACTGCTTGTTTAATGTTAGACTCACACCAATAGCTCAATATGATCATAACACGATTGCTTCCATATCAGAGATCAGATGAGGTGGAGCTGCCTCCAGCAATAGAGGATGAGGCAGAGAGAAGCAGCAGCAGCAGCACAGGGTTGCAGCGGGTATGTTATATGCTGTAGTCAGGTGATTTAAATGTATCAATGAAAGGAAGAAGTGTAGGCTACATGATAAGAAGGGAATACAGTTTGAATAAAAGTAATACAGTACAGTGTAACACTGTACTGTATTACTTTGTAATGTGCAAATATTTTGTTACTGTACGATATCAATAACAATAATCCTCAGCTTCTCTCTCTGCTCCAGAGGATAAAAAAAATGTGGATGGCCCGATTTTTTTTTTCGAGCAGCAACCTGCCAAGGCAGTAAACCTAGGGGAAACACTGTATATGGATCCAAATTACATGAAAATCCATGTAATAGTTGTTTGTATAATTCCACTAAATCCCCAAAATGTCAATCTCTTCGTACAGCTCAATGATAGATTAGAGGAGCAAGAAACGGGGGGGGTACGTATTGTAACCCTAGTTATATAAGCACAGGTGGAGCCCTCTACTGGACTCTATGGGTACTACTCTCAACCATGCTATGCGAGCATTGAGATACAAAAACGTAGCTGGCCAATCTGGGCGAGCCTACCTGAATGTGTGCGCAGGCCCACAGTATATATGGCGGCCACGCCTCCTGACTGTCATCCTACACCCTCTTCAGCGAGCGGCATAGGAAAGACAGGGCCCCCAGGAAGAGGGCTCCGCCTGTGCTTACGTACTGTAACCCTAGTTATATAAGCACAGGCGGAGCCCACTACTGGACTGTATGGGTACTACCTTATCATGCAAGCATTCACCTACTGAGATTTCCAGACGTAGCCGGCCCCGTGGCAGGCCTACCTGAATGCGTGCGCTTCTCACTTCCGTATAAAAAGGACGCCCCGCCTCCTTACCATCATCCTTCACCACTCTTCAGCGAGCGGTATAGGACAGACAGTTCCCCAGGGTAGAGGGCTCCGCCTGTGTTAATATAACAAGGGTTACAATACGTAACCCGGTGTTATATCTCTCACAGGCTCCGCCCTCTACTGGACTCTATGGGTACAGTGGGCGGAGCCCCAATGTATGCACGTACTGTCGTCCAGCACACCGTTCCACCTCACTGTTCCTGACCGGCTTTAGCAGCCCCGCTCCGGTCACCCCGCATCAGTAAACAGCTCGGGTGCACCGACAGAGCGTGTAACTCGGACACTCTTTTGGCTGACGTTAAGGCAAGTAGCAACGCTGTCTTCCTTTATCTAAAAGAATACGTCTCGGACTCAGTGCTAGGCTATCACCTCCGCTCGCTGAAGAGTAAAGGATGATGGTCAGGAGGCGGGGCCTCCTTTTATACGGAAGTGAGATGCGCACGCATTCAGGTAGGCCCGCCCCGGGGCCAACTACGACTATATAAATCTCAGTAGGTAAATGCTTGCATGATAAGGTAGTACCCATAGAGTCCAGTAGAGGGCGGAGCCTGTGAGAGATATAACCCTCCGTTATATCTTACACAGGCTCCGCCCTCTACTGGACTCTATTGGTACAGTGGGTGGAGCCCTGATGGATAAAAGCCCTGTCGTTCAACAACATCGACCCATAACACTGCCCCTGACCGGCCTTTGGTTAACACAGGGATGCAAACTCATCAGGTATGAAAAAGGTGACAAGGATCCGAGCCCCCTGACCCCACGCAATATCGGCTTTAACACTAGAACCGCCAGAGATTTGTTATACCTAAAACCGCCACCTGGGTCAAATTGACCCAGCATTAGAATGCATTGATTTTCAAGGTAAAAGTAATTTTACAAAAAATTAAACAGAGGAATAACAGAGGATTGCAGCAGTGTTAATAATAACAGAAACGCCAAAGAGTCACATCCAACAGAAATATATTAAAGCATTTATTTTAATTGTGGAGCAATCAGTTTATAATTTTGGCAGCACTGTTGAGCATTTTGAAAATGTATTTTCATGCCTATGTGCAAGGCTCAGTCTTTCTATCTTTATCACTGGTGTAAAGTAACCAAGTTCATAAACTCAAGTACTATACTTGGGTACAATTTTGAGATACTTGTACTTTATTTAAGTATTTCAATGTTTTGCTACTTTGTTCTTCTTCTCCTCTACAGTTAGGAGGTAAATGGTATTTAATCCCTTTAGTTATACTTCACAGATCTGGATGAATGATATGAAATATAATCAAATGTTAAATCAGACTTTAGTTCCACCTGGAGTAAACCCACAAGCTACCCTGCAGTATACTAAGTCATTCAAACTAGCTGCACCTTTACCAGCTTTGAGAACACTTTAATGATCAATCATTATTCCATATCGGTAACACTTTATATTAAGGTACACAAATTAACCATCAACTAGCTGTTAACTAACATGCATATTAGCATTATATTGGCTCTTTATTAGTCATTATAAAACACTTATTAATGCCTTGTTCTACATGACCATATTCTACAAGTAATAAGCCATTAGTTGAGAGTTTTTCCTCAATAACCCTCTAATTTGTGTTTATTTGCTGCAAGTAAGGAAGTTGTTGTACATGAGTTTTGGTCTTAATTTGCGCTGCTAAATATGGGCCTAAAAAGGCAGTAGTACCCCCCCCCCCGCGGTGGTTTTGAAATGCTCCCGATTTCTGAAGTCTCAAGGTTGGCAAGTATGCTTCTAATGTTAATCAAGTACAAGATCTCAGTACTTCCACTTTTACTCAAGTACAAGATCTATACTTATACCACCTCCGTTTATAGCCTATGAAAAACACTATTAGAAAATGAAGGCTAAAGCTAACGTTAGCAGATAGTGACAATGTATGCTAGTTAGCCAGCTCAACGATAATATTGCGACAATGCGACAGAAAAACTTTTCAGTGTACATCAGGCTCTGCCGCTCCGACAGGGAGCTCTGCTCTGAACACCTGAACGGCCCGTTCTAACAGCTGTTCACCAGCGGTCCAGTCTATGCCATAGTGACTCGGACCACACAGTTAATATTAAGGAACGCACCCGTAGGTAATGTAGCTGCTGAAGCTAGACCATCATAGCGGAGCAGAGCCGACAGGCAGGAAGACTCGAGCACACAGCTCGCGCTTCATTATAATATATATAAAAAAGAACACCATGCGTGTATGATGGCACATAACAGCTCGCGGCCGCAGATTACTCCGGGTCCCAGACCCCCCCCATACCCCAACAACATTTTTATTGCAGATCTACATGACTCACACAAACTACCTATTTTGGATTCAAAACGGCGAATTTCGCCAAAAGGTGACAAGTTTGCATCCCTGTTAACAGCCACTGCACCCCAACTTCCTCTCATCCGGTTGAGCTTACCTCGTGTAGCGTGTGCATCGAAAATAATGAGGAAGGCTCTCCCCGCCCGCCCACAGGCTGGGGCAATGTGCCGATTCACGCTGTGAAGTTCGGTCTGAATTCTCCTCTCTTCTTCGGAACCAGGAAGTACATGAAGTAAAGCCCCTTTTCTCTCTCCTGAGAGTGCACAACAGACACCGCCTGTTTTTGCAACAGGGTCTGAATCTTTGTTGAAAGGGATGATAGATGTGCCTCTCTTATTCCCCTGAATGGAGGAGGGACGCTGCAAAACTGGAGTGAGTACCCCAGTTTCAGTGTCCTGTCCATCCATTCTGTCAGCACACAGCTGAGCTTCCATTCCCCATAAAACTGTGTTAGGGGTCCTGCAAGCAGCTGTGGAGTCGCAGCTAAGAAGCTGTAGCACTCTCTGGTGGCCCACTCCACCGCCAAACCTTCCATAAAAGGAAGATTGGCTCATGGGGGGCTGACACAGAAAGGGCCCATTTTCTACTTAGGTCCTTGAACGCACCGTGGCACGCTCTCGGGGGGCCGCGCGCCCCGTCATAATGCCGTCTTCACACAGACGATGCAGTGCATCAATCTGAGCTATTACACTAGGCGAGGTGTGTTTTCTGACCACAACACGCCGACCCGCGCCCACTGGCTGCTTCCTTTACTGGAGTTACAACTGGGGCGGCGAGTGGGGAATTGCGTCTCATAATGGGCAGTGATGTATGGGGATTTTTTTTACTGGGTGGACGCAATGTGGACGCTCGTGAACTGAACTGTCAACGGGGGGGTGCACTGTGGACCTCTGTTGCGTGTCAGCGCTGCTTACATGATGCCGTTTAAAAATATAATAATAAAGGGCCGTGCCGGACGTCAGCGAACCAAACTTTCTGCGCGACTGTCACTCAAATGCGGGACATATCCTCAATTTGTGGGACGCGGGACAAATGATAAAAATGCTGTGCAGTCCCGCAAAAAGCGGGACACCTGGTCACCCTAGTCAATTCATCCCAAACAATGCCACAAGTGCGCAGTGCACTCACAAAACGGGCAGACAGCAGGTCTACAGAAACTACCGGTATGCTTAGTCCTACTTTAGTACTGCAAAGAGCATGCGCTGCGCTCAACAAACACACAGACTCAAAACCATGGACACACCGGCACATTAACAATTTATAGGCCTAAATTACATACATGCTTAGACTATAAAAAAAAAAAATCATGCTTCAAAAAAGTGGGGGCTCCAAATAAGTGGGGGGACGGCCATCCCCCGTGTCCAACGATTACTACACCACTGATAATGGGTGCCCAATTAACATCGTATGAAATGGATCTTGCCGATTTCAACGAGACATTATGGGGAAATTTGGAATTGTGGAGAGAGATGACTCTTACTCTTGGATGAATGCAATCGTTCCTATTGAATGCATTTTTCACACACACGTCACTCTAGAACTAGGGTTACAATACGTAACCCACTGTTCTTGCAACAGGGCCTGAATTTCTGTTGAAAGGAAACCTATCTCCAGGATGATAGATTTGCCTCTGTTATGCCCCAGAATGGATGGGGGATGCTGCAAAACTGGAGCGAGTAACCCTGTCTCAGTGTCCTGTCCATCCACTCAGTCAGTACACAGCTGAGCTTCCATTCCCTATAAAACTGTGTTTAGGGATATGCAAGCAGCTGTGGAGCCGCAGCTAAGAAGCTGTAGTACTCTCTGGTGGCCTACTCCGCTGCCACTCTCAAGGGGGCCGAGCACGTTCGTATAGAGTGGCGAAGTCCCTCCCCTTCCGGGGGAGCTCCATGGGACCTTATTTAGAACAAATTATGTATTGAAGTCAATTGAGAGAGAAAGATGATGTTTTGATCCCGTTTGAATTGTGCCACAAATTACACATATTACAAAGATAATTTTGCAAGTCAAAAAATAAAAATGTGTCGTAAAACTGTGAAGTAACATATTTGTTTGTGTGAAACGCTTAATGAACTAGATCTCTGGTCTCGCACAACAACACAGACGTCACCAAAATGGCCGTCACTACCGTCTTGTCAACAAAACGATTGAATATCCTCACTATCACCACAATGAAACACGTCCAGAAGAATGTCATGCAAAGCTGCCTGCCTGCCTTCCTTTGATTCTCTCTGAACTGCCTGGTCTTTTTAATGTTTAATGTCAACCATTTGTACAGATGGCATGAAGTAGAAAAGATCTGCGATCGCCGATGCTAGCGTTAGCATTTCTCCCCCGGTCTTAAATTGTGTATTATAGAATGATCACACCGGTGACTCTTCAAAGGGTTCACGAAATATGACTACTACTCTTACTGTTTAACATTTTGGGTTACTTAATGTTAATTCATATTAAGGCTAATAAAAATGACAAGGCTGTAATGCTAACTAACGTGCTAGCTACTAGCTACTTCTTTCATCAGACGGGAAGCGAAAGAACGAGCAAGACCCATTGCTGGTATGATAACAACCTGGTACTAAGCACACAGGCATCTTGTTAAAGTTATCTTATCTTAGCCTGATCTTAGCTATCTCTTAGTGGATGAAAATTGTGACATCACTTACGCGACTCTGGGATTTGTAGTCTTTCTAGTTGCTTATTTGTTAGTCTTATATTTCAACAGTTTTATGACAAACTGTGACTTTTTTGACATGGAAATGATTTTTTAAGATTGACAAACATCATATGTGTAATTCATGGCACAATTCAAACCGGATCGAAAGATAAGTTCTCTCTCCATTGACTTCAATACATTCCGAAATAAGGTCCCATGGACCGGAAGTAGATGGGCGTGACTTCGCCACTCTATAAACACTGTTTCACATTCAACGGTGCACACTAAAGTGCACACTACACTGCACACACTACAGTTTGACAGCACTTTCTGCGGTTTATTCCACTCATGTGCGTGCGCCCACCTGCTGCTTCCTTTACTGGTGTTACAGTGGGGTGGCGAGTGTCGGACAGTGTTCTGCCCTCTGAGGATGAGTAAGAAGCAGAATACTGTACGCCAAGCCGCGACTACTCCTCATCCACGTGACCAAGGAAATCGATCCAAAGAGCCCTTCCGTAGACACGGAGAGAGATCATCAAAGTCTTTTTGGAAAGTGCCATGTGGCGTGATCCCCCTTGGACATCACACAGCAAGCAGCGGCGGCCACACCGTAGACCAATCTATTAATTTGGCCGATGCTGTGGCCAAATAATCGCTCTGATCCGGTGAGGTGGGGGCATCTAGCGGAAGAGCAATGAGTGAAACGCCCAACACACCCTTGTTTAATTGCAGACGCCCTGTCACGCGGCAGCGGGGCAGAGGCTTTCTGCCCAGCATGATGCCTGCTGGGAGCAGCTGCGCTACGCCACAATGGTCATCACCCAGGGGGAAGTACAGCCCTGGGCGGTGGACTTCCATCAACGCCGAACCCGGAAGTGCCCGACAACGGCAAACGGAGCCATCCACCCCGCTGGAATGGCGAACGTGAATGGCACCGCCTCGGCCATCCTGGCCCCCCAAACACTCGAAGCAGAGGTGGTGGGGATCAGCGCCCGCTATTAAGCCAGGGCACGAAGGACGGGCCCGGGTCTCTAGAAGTCGCGACTCCATGAACATTCAACTCGAGCCACATTGCCAAGTTCTCGAAAACAAGCAGATCACACTGACCCATGGCATTTTTTGTTAACAACTCAGACACTTATGAGGTAGGACCCAATTGCACGACCCGGGAGACAGAGGTAAAGTATTGGTAAGATACTTTATTTTTTCCAAAAAAACACGATGAACAAAAAATGGTCACTAACTAATCTCAGATTGAGATGACAAAAAAAAATTGGAGAAAAAATGATAATCGCTCACGTGGTGAGGAACAAAACTTTTCGTGAGCACAAAAGAGCATAGACCTGACCAAGGCAAAATACAAGACGAACTGACACTGAACACTGGGAGACAGGGGAATTTAAACATGACATCAAGACACAGGTGAAAACAATCAGGGGCGGGGCTGGTGATGATGAGCACAGGAGACACACAAGGGAAACAGGTGAAAACAATCGGGAAATTAGACACACAAGGGAAACTAACGACAGAGAGGAAAACACAGGGAGAAAGACCAGACAATACACAAGGAGGAAAACATGACAAGGAGAACAGCAAAACACCCATTACCAGACATACAAAACTAAAAACGTGACATAACACAAGAATCGTGACAGAACCCCCCACCCTCAAGGGACGGATTCCAGACGTCCAAAAAAAAATCCAAAATCCAAAACGGTGGGTGGAGGGGGTCCGGAGGACAGGTCCAGGACGACAACCCAGATGCAAGGCAGAGCCCACGATGGAGCCCTCGGCTGGGGAACTCAGGAGACCGGGCTCGAGGGCGAAGGCCGCTGGGGAACTCAGGAGGCCGGGCACAGAGACGGGCAGGAGCTGGTGGAACCCCTGGCGGGTTAGGCGTAGACGAGACCCTGGACGGAACCTGGACTGGTGTCAGTGGGACCCACAACGGAGCAAGGGCTGGTGTCGATGGGACCTGAAACAGGACAGGACACGGTGTTGGCAGGACCCCCGACGAAACAGGTGTCGGCGGGACCCCCAACGGGACAGAACATAGGGTCGGCAGGACCTCCGGCAGAAGAGTAGTCGGCGGGGCCTCCAACGGCACAGGACATAGGGTTGGCAGGACCCATGGCCGAATTGTAGTCGGCGGGATCCCCAACGGGACAGGACATGGAGTTGGCAGGACCCCCAGCGGAACCTCCAACAGACCAGGAAATTGGGTAGGGACTTGAGAGGGAACTCGAAAGGGGGCTTGAGAGGTGACTTGAGAGGGCACTCGAGAGATGATTTGAAAAAGGACTCCAGAGGGAACTTGAGAGGGAACTCGAGAGGAGACTCGAGAGAGGACCTGAGAAGGAACTTGACAGGGAACTCGAGAGGAGACTTGAGACGGTCAGTAAGCTGACAGGACACAGGAAGCTGGCATCGGCTGAAGAGCCAGTACCGGAGCCGAAACTGGAGTCGGGACCATGGCTACTGGGGCCGGGAGTGAAGCCGGAACCATGGCGGCTGGGGCCGGTACTGGAGCAGTCCGTAGGTGAGTGAACAAAAGATTCATCTGTGCAGCCAGTTGTTGCATCTGTGTAGAGATGTTTTCTTGATACTCTGCCTGGCGTCCTACCAGTTTTTTTTATTTCCTGGGCGGCTGTGCCCAGCTGTTCCTCGTGGTCAAAAATGTTCACGCCGTGTGCTGACAGGGCGGCGTGAAGCGTTCTTGGGTCGGCTGGGTCCATAATGGTCAGTTCGTTCTGTTAACAACTCAGACACTTATGAGGTAGGACCCAATTGCACGACCCGGGAGACAGAGGTAAAGTATTGGTAAGATACTTTATTTTTTCCAAAAAAACACGATGAACAAAAAATTGTCACTAACTAATCTCAGATTGAGATCACAAAAAATTGAACAAAATGATAATCGCTCACGTGGTGAGGAACAACACTTTTCTTGAGCAAAAAAGAGCAGAGACCTGACCAAGGCAAAAGACAAGACAAACTGACACTGAACACTGGGAGACAGGGGAATTTAAACACATGACAACAAGACACAGGTGAAAACAATCAGGGGCAGGGCTGGTGATGATGAGCACAGGAGACACACAAGGGAAACAGGTGAAAACAATCAGGAAATTAGACACACCAGGGAAACTAACAGAGAGGAAAACACAGGGAGAAAGACCAGACAATACACAAGGAGGAAAACATGACAAGGAGAACAGCAAAACACCCATTACCAGACATACAAAACTAAAAATGTGACATAACACAAGAATCGTGACATTTTTGGTTGATTAGTGTCCACAAACTGAAACATTTTAATTAAATAAAGCATTTGTATAAGTTATTCTCTTAAAATGACTAAGACTTGGTCGAAAGATAAGCAAAAATACCAACCACACCTTCTAAGGACGCAAATTGGTTCAAGTAATGCCAATAACAATCTCGAAAACCGAAATCATTGTGAACCTTTAACTAATTGGCCAGCCACTGTCAACTTCACTAATGGAATCCTACTGTATGATGAGCACTTGAGAGGTGTTCAAGTGATAAGCTGGAAACTTATCAACTTATTTGGCAGTCTACCGATGTATTGCAGGAAGTCAGCAAAAGACTTTGAGACAGTTGCAGTGACTTCCTTATGACTCTCTGTTATGACTCATAGTCAACGAGGCCATTTAGGGCGTGTAAAGTGACTTACTAAAAAGACTTTCATTTAAAATGTTGATAATTTGCTTGGTATTTTTGGTCTTAGGATCTAAAGAATATTGCAAAATGATGTCTGCACAATTGGTTATTAATTTGAGCCTGCAAAGCCAAGTGTACTCTTAAAGCAAATCCCCCTTCCAGCCTTGGAAGTTACATCGGTGTGAAACCTTTCTTGATGAGGTTCTTATTGATTAAGGGTGGCCATCACCCCTCCAGGCTCCATCTTAAACCAGGCACCAGCAGATTTATGTGCTTTTCACAGAGGTTTATCTTTGCCTTAATGCCTCTTTGTTCAGCACTGTATTGGTGTTTCTGTCACGTTGTTAAAATCTATGGTGCAATATCACTCCCTTGGAATGGGCTCATCGAAGTGTCAGGCCTTGTAGATCTATGGCCCAATATGGCAGGGAGAGGAAAAAAGGGAGAAAGAAGAAGCGGTAAACTCATAAACCTATATCTTTATTCTGATTGATGGTGCTCAGTGTCCCTTTACAAAATAGGCAATAGAGATAACAAACCAACAGCAGACATTGGGTTAAATATATTCACGACAGCCTCTATAAAAATCATTCCCCAATTTCTTGATGTTTGTGATGAGTGTTTCCATTATCCTTTGGCCTCGACCATTTCCTCTGACATTTTGGCTCATCCACAGCGCATGATTGCATGTGAAAGCACTCAGAGTAGTGATTGATATATGGGTGGCGTGTGCATTGGTTTTTATCTTTTTTGTGCAAATAGTTTCAGCTGCTGCATTCAGAGACTTGCCAGCTGTTCTGACCTGCTAACCGTTTTGGTCAAACTTTTGAGTAAGCTACTCTCGCTGATTGAAACTCGTTCTCTATGATTATCGCAATCATCGAAACCACTCTGCTACATAGTTATACTTCCTCCAGCTGGCCTGTTTGGTCACATTCCATGTTGCTGTGGAATTGAACCAAGGTGTCAGTGTGCTAAAAACCTCTGCTTTAATAGACCAGTTTCAATATGTGAAATGTCATCTGTCAGATCTGACATTAAACACTAATTACTCGTTACTAGAAAATCCTTCTTTCAAAGAGCTATATAGTGAATATATCAATCAGCTTCTATTAAATCATCTCCCGAAGCCCCTTATTCACATTCAGCGCCCCTATTTTTTATTAATATCAGACTAAAATGTTGAAGCTCAAAGATTATTGCGGAAAACAATAAATGAACAAATATTCTGCTAAATATCAGATAATTAATGAATAATCATTATTCCCATATATTGATCTGGCGGCTGATGCTTAGGAGGAAGAGTGGCAGTCCACCAAACATAAGGTCGGTGGTTCAATCCAATGTATGTGTATGAACGTGTGCCTTGAAAGGTAGCAACAACTTGAAAAGCGCTTTATACATGAAGCCCATTTACCACTTGTGAGCCAATCTTTCTATGTCTCCATATCATCATCCGTAGCCAATAGCTAATGGGCTAACGTTACCGTTTCAACAAATTTGGGGTTGGATATTTGATGGAGGGTTTGTGTCTTTGCCTCTTTTTACTAGTAGTGATGTTACATGTTGTGCCCAGGCTTCGGAGCGTGGCTCGAGTAATCCAGGAAGTTTTTGGTGAAGCGTGTATCAAGGCTTGTATCATTTGAGGCCAGTGACGTCATCGATGACAAACGAAGCCCCGCTGCCAGTCGATACCACGTGCTTCAGAACCACTGACACTTCACAGTTTTACAACACTCATATTACCCCTCCTGTACCCGGGCCCGATGCCACGATGGGATTAAGAAGACTCAGACACTCACTTGTTATGTTCCCCCCTCTGATGAGTGTTTGTGTTTGCATCACTTGCTGATGATACTGTGTTGGGCTGTGTGTGTGTGTGTGTGTGTGTGTGTGTGCGTGCGTGCGTGTGTGCAGTAACGTAGCTGAGGCAAAGCTCAGCGGATTAGATGGACACAACACATCACTTAGTTTGGTTTCCTAAACTGCTTACTTTCCTGGTTTTAAATGAAAGTGTTGTGCTAAAGGACACATCCCCATTGAAGCAATCTACAAACAGAAAGAAAACAACGAGATTACATACACATTGATTACATGAAAATATGATTTCATAGGGTTAGTGTTAAATAACTTTGGTAACTATTGGGATAACAAAGATAGAGCTTCAAAGCTTCATGAAGTTTAATCTCACCATCACTACTTTTTGCTGGGAGTAGAGGTGTTGGGAGTTAAAGATGTGTTAAGGTTGATCAGGGCTGGTAGGACCCAAGTGCAGCATAAATAAAGGCTTAAACTAAGATTTAACTTTATTCAAGGTTACAAACATCAACACAGACCGAAACTCTGTCCCTTGTGAACTCAAAGAACCCCCAAACCCCAACAGAAAAATCTTAACTTAAATACATACAAGACCAAACAAGACAAGACACAGCTGGGGGGGGGGACATAAAGGCACCAGATGAACAGAATCAGATAATCAGACAGGAGGGAAAACACAGAAGCCTCATCCCAATACCCATCCTCGACTCCTCTCTTCCCCTCCTCCAGGACTTGATCCGGAAATCGTTCAAGGCACGCCATGTTGAAGGATGTCCCAATAGCTGAAATGCACACAGAGGAGTCGAGGAGGGGTGAGGGAGGAGGGGTGCGGGAGGAGACGAAATGGAGGATACACGCGAGCAGACTACGCGGAAGTGTTTTCACTACTCGCGTAGAAAAGCCCCGCCCCCACTTTCACAGCTGGTCCATTTCAACAGAGGAAAATGGAGAACTGGAAGATGAGTGGAAAAGCATCACATAAATGTATAAGTGCTCACAGCTCCGTGGGAATTATTATGTGCAATTCATTTCTTAAGGTTATACTAACAATTTAAGTCATGTTTAATGATCTTGACCGTCAGTAAATGGCTAGATCTTGATAAATAACAATTATTTTATAGTTTTGTGTTAAGATATTCAGGAGTTAAATTATTTAAAAGTCACAGTCCTGAATGTGGGTTTGTGGTGAATGTGGGGATCTACAGCCTACAGGAAACACATTTTCAGAGCAAAGGCTTTCACATTACTATAATTATATTTTTATTTAAATGTAGGCTACATTTTACACCAAAACGGAACACAAAAGCAGGACCAACCATCATACATTGAATTCCTTGACTAACAAGAGAAAGATTTGTTCATTTAAATACATATTTAACGAGAACTGGGCCGGTTCTAAGGGGTTATTCAGTCAAGCCCGATGAGAGGGGACACAGCTGTGCACGTCATCATTAACAGACTTCGTTTAAAAGTGACGTTTGAGTGAACGAGGACATCACAATTAATACCTGAGGACTCCTCTGTCCTCGCGTCACCTCCTCGTGTCTCTCGCTCGCATCGTACGGAGGCGGAGCTAAGACGCAAGGAAGGGAAGCGAGTGAGGGAAAGGAGGAGTCGAGGAGGGGTATTGGGATGAGGCTCAAGACAGCAAGCAAATACAGACATGAGATCGAGGATGAACACTTTTCAAATTAAAACAGGAAAACAGACAGACCGTGACACTTCAAAAATAAAATAAATATATATATACAGAGCGTGACATGTGTCTATTTCTGAGTCGTTCTACAGAAAAGGTGGAATCTGGGTGATACAAATCTGCTGAAATATATTCCTTCTAAACACATCTAAAACCTGTTAAATAGCAATAACTAACTATTAACTTGATGAATCCACAACAAGTAGAGCTTAAAGTATTTTTATTATTTTTATACATTATACAAAGCTTATTTGTATAGGAATGTCACTGGTGTTACGTGTTACCAGGAAAAAGAGTAACACCAGTGACAATTTGGAGAAAACACTACCATTTTAACAAAATGGCTGCAATGTGTCAGACCAAATTGGGCTTCAGTCAATATCAAAATCGTTTAACTCTTCAATAAAATACATTTTCCCATTCAAATGTTCACCCCTAGGGTTATGCAATCAGTAACACTAATGACAGACTTGAAAGACGCGCGTACAATTTGAAGATAAAATGACACCTTTAACAAACAAAGTAAGAAGTATCTGACTTTCCTTATGTCTTTGTCCACTGCACTGCCTCAAATGATCTCTTGTTACAGGAGGCACTTCAGAGACAGTACATTATTTCAAAAATAAAAGCGTTTTGTGCAGTAACACCAATGACGTAATTTTGGGTGACTGATATTTATTTGATATTATTAATAATAATTTGCGTTTTTTTTTTACCATTTCAGTGTTATATATTTAATGCTTGTAATGTTATGTAAATATAAATTAGATGTATTTATTGAAAAACAAATCTTTTAAATTAAAACTATAGGCTCCACTTCCATGTATGATTAAAGTGACAGGGCAGTTCCTTGAACTTGGCATTTTAAATAAATTGCAATTTATGTATAAAACCATTTTTTATTTATTTTTTATTTAGTACCATTGCAAAGACAATCTCTATTTATTCAACATATATAATGAATGTGAGTATTAGGTCAACGTCATGTATTTTGGTGTCTGCAAAAGTAAGTGACAGTACTTCCACCTTTTCTGTAGAATGACCCAGCTGCCTTATGTTAACTTCTTAAGCCCTGAGCCTGTTTTTCAGGTTTCAGGCTCCAAAATGCCACTAACACAGCAAAGACTATATCTTCACTTCTAAAAGGGGTTAATTAATTAATAATCTCTTCTCTCAAAGCAAGGTTACATCTGTGAGTTGGATGTAGACGTGTCAGAATCAATATAGATGTTTTTATTTTAAAGTAAATTCAGATGGAACATAGTAAAAACATGTAAATTATAATGTCCGCCTAAAAAAAAACATTACTTATAGTGAAAACCAACCTTGAATGATGGGTTAGTAGACTAAAAGCTTTAGGAATCCAAATTATAACATATAATAAGTACCCTGTATCAAGATTGATGCAAAAAAAGTGAAATTTGACCTTTTTAGGGAGGTTTAGAAATATAAAGTCCAGGCGGACTCACCTCTGAGTAATTTGGGAACCATCAGTTCCATTTGACCTTTTTCACTGCAAAAATCATTTTATTACTTTGAATCATCACTATAGGTATTCATTCCATCCAAATACAACTGTTGTGAAAAAATTAAAAATTAAAAAAACATACCGTAATTTTCGGACTATAAGCCTGAATATAAGCCGCAGCAGCGGCATACAACTCTCGGTTCCACTTTTACTTTTGCGCGCTACCTGTCTCACTCTTTTCCGGCCTCCAGCTTTTCCTGCTGGAACCCGCCGCTTAAAGGTGGGGGTCCGCGGACCGGCCATAGAGCCCATAGAGTTAAAGGTGTTGGCCGTTAGCTGTAAAAATCCATAGATTAGCCGCACCGTTATATAAGCCGCAGCGTCGAAAAATAGGGAAAAAGGCGCGGCTTATAGTCCGAAAATTACGGTACTCTGTTATCCTCCCCCACACAACCCAGTCTCACGGCATTTCGTGTTCACCAACACGATTTTTTATCTATTGATTCGTGTTCACCAACACAATTTTCCCCTTTTTTTTCGTGTTGCACAGCACGATTTTAAAAGCAATGTATTTCTATTGGTAGTCTCACGACATTGAAGGATTATTTGAATTATTTGAAGTATTAAAGTAACGTGTTATGGCAGGAAAGTTAAATCTGGTATATTCATTTTAATGTCACCTTATATATATATTCATGTGTGTTAAATTTGAAGGGACAGAGTATATTTTCCCTCCCCAATATATTGAGGTGAAGTCTTTGTGTTTAGAGAGAGATGTGAGCAGGGGGAATCCTAATTTGGAGATAGCTCCAAAACTCTGGAATATTTCCCTCATAAAAGAAGAGTGTGCGTTACACATGCTTAGGGCAAATGTGTGTGTTTTCATTGCAGTAAATATATGTGCTACATGATTACTGTTCAACTATACCTCTGTTTTTATTCTTTCATGTGCGGGTACTAAATGGCTACAAACATTGTGGAGAAATTAGCTTAAACATGTTTTATTTCTCTATATGAAATGGAAGCAGCTTTTATGACAGGGACGAGAGAGCTGGGGGAGGGGACATTCTTCCTAAGATTTTCAGCATGTCAATTATCAGGGAAATCTACTTGTTTTAAATAGATGTGTGTGGTTAATTACTTTGTATTAATAATAACAGTATGTGTAAAGGAAGCTGGAAATATACAATGTGAAACCTTTTATTTGAAGTAAAGATGTGAACAATAGCTCAAATGGCGGGAGGGGCTGTAGGACAAATGAGTGTGTTCTCTATATTGGGCCTGTGTGAAGTTTGACTATTTGAAAAGCATCTCTAATACTGCTTAAGAGCATAGGTAATGTGTTCCTCGTTATTATTGATATGAAAGTGATTTACATGTATTACGTATATTTAGCCAACTATAACAACTATATCTTAAAACATACTTTTAACTTGTGTGTGGTAACCTGAGGTGGGAAGATGGACTCAGGGACAAAGGGCCATAAAGGGAATGTGTGTGTGCTGGCTGCAAGATGTGAAATAAGATAAGGAAACTTGTTGTTTAGAGCAGGTTCGTACCAGACACCAAAAGGTGTCTGGTCTTCGTCAAACTGAAAGAGACTTTTTGTTTCCGGGTTTCTTCTGCTGTGTCGCACTGATTGGGTGCGACAGGACATGTGTTGGTCTCTCCCAATAAGAGGACCTCTGGGGGAAAGCACGCACACACCTCCTTCTGTGTTTTTAATATGAAAGCCTGTGTTTTCCTTTGGTTCGTGCTCTTGTTTTTGACTGGCCGTTCCTGAGATCTGTCTCACACGGTGGTAGAACCTGAGCCCGGAGTACTCTGCAGAGCGCTTCGTGATTCCTTTGTATTTGTATTGTTACTTTGTATCATTAAAACAAGATTATTGTTTAACTTGCATTCTGGTGTTTCTTAATCCCTTCCTTTTTACGAATTTACCCAGTTTACCAAACGACACGCGGAGACGAGGTTGGTTTTAAACATCCTCCAAATCTCCAACAACATTACGTGTTATAGGAAGACCGGAAGCTGTGTGGTTCATAAAAGCATGTTCTTACTCAATATCAAGCCACAATTATTGCTTTTATTTTAAATCGTATAATTTCGGACTTTTGTTGCCGTCTGTGAGGAAAATAAATGGGGCTGAGAGCCTCAGGATACTGAAATCTATATATTTGTAAAACTTTTTTTCCTTCTAAGTTGTTATTCTTTTCAAAATAACACACTGTTATTTACTCACCAATAACACACAATTATCCTTGTTTTTATTTATTTGTTTGATTCCATAATCTCTGGCTTTTTTGGCGTCCGTCAGGAACTGAATTTCAAAATAAAAATAACCGGAAACAGATGTACGCATTTCGAGTTCAGGATGGCCGAAGACACTACACTACCCATAATACCCAGCTATCGTTTAGGACTACAGTCCCCGTGATTAATCTTCAAGCTCTGGGATTGGATGTTGGAATGGCAGTGCGCCAAGGTTACGCCGAGCGTCAAACAGCAGTTTGAAATGTAACGAAACCACGCCAGACTATCCAAAACTGGAATCGAACGCCCTCCCAGGACTACACATGCTATGGGACGTCTCTACTGAACATTTTCGTTTTTCCCACAATTAGAAGTTGCCAGTATTAAACACATTGGTGTTATCAAATGTAAAACATATAATTAATAAATGGCTGAAAATCACTTGTGTCCATAATGTGCAGCATTAATATATACCCACATGACAGCTCATTGTTACTTTGTAATTCTACTCCACTACAATTCAGAGGTTAACCTTGTATTTTTACTCCACTACATTTATTTGAGTTACTTTGCAGATTCTGATTAATGATGTGAAATATAAACAACCCTTAAAGCAGACTTTAGTTACACCTGATTGAAATTCAGGGAAGGTGATTTTCAAGTGCCAACAATCAGGAGATATATTTGATAGTTGGTGCTTGAGAAGACTAAACATTTATCTGCAATTGACATGAATGGAAACGAGTAATAAAGTATATTCATTACTCGTTATTCTCTACTAATAGTTAATTAAAGACTGTATAATGGCTATTTTGCACATCCCTTTCAAGATTTCAAGATTTTCAAAGGTTTATCATAATACACAACTGTGTATGCAATGAATGAAAAACTTGGGTCACAGGTTCCTCAACAGCGCATTACAAGACATCTATCAATATGTGTGTACCACCATGGTACCACCACCATTAAACTGTTATATTCTGCACATTTCTTCTACTATCTACATACATAAGAGTACAATTCATATGTATGATATCAGTTAAAATAAGTGCTTCAACATAGTCAACATTGCAGGAAAGCAATATATTAGACGTTAAGTACTTTGTCAGGCTTAATATTTATCTGTAGATGCCCCCAAAACGTTTTTCTTATTTAAAAGAAGACCTTAATCTAAAGTATTATTTAATGTTTGAATAAAGGTTAATTCGTTTTTCTGTTTTGCACATCCTCATATTAATATCTTTGTACATCCAGCACTAAACTGTTTTATTGTAGAGATCACTTACAGTATCTTCTTGATTTTGTCTATTCTATATTTCTATCACAGACCTTCTACTTTCCCCCTATGAAAGTATGTACTCTTAATATTTTTGTAATCAAATATAACACATAAAAACAATAATTCAATAACATGCTTTAACCACTAGGCGGTGCACACAAGGTGCACACAGCCATAATAACTTTGTATTATTAGTGTAGGACACTTATGTATGTACAACATCTGAAGATGTGTAGTTTTATTCATGCTTTCACATAATTTTACAGCATATTGCTATACTATTTCAGACTCAGTATTTACATTCTTATATTCAAAGAAAATCAGTAATATCTTTAAAAACTACAAGTCCTTTTATATCAGCTGTGCACCGTTATGGTGTAAATATAACCTACCAATTGGATCAAAAGCAAAAGTCAGCCGAATTAGTGTTGATACTGCAAGGAGACGAATTGTGTGAAGAAAAATTGAAGATGTTGTTTAATTGTTGATATATATATGATCCACGTCAAGTCTTCAGTTTCGGCGGCATTTCTTCCAGTTTTTCCAAAGGTCTTCTCATCAGGGCTCTATAAATAAAGAACTACGGCAGATCTGTAATATTTAATGCAGCCGAACCGTATATTACAATGCCGTTATGTGATGACTTTCAAAGAGAAAAGCAAAAACACACGGCATTAAGTATTATTTTATTATTTTATAAATGTTTTCCGGATTTCATATCATATAAACACCAAATCCCAGCATGCATTGCGGCTAAAACATCCAATCGGCGAGCTTAAACCATAGCTGAGGATCTTGGGTAATCGCTCGAAATGCCTACGTCTGTATCCGGTTATTTTTATTTTGAAATTCAGTTCCTGACGGATGCCAAAAAAGCCAGAGATTATGGAATTAAACAAATAAATAAAAACAAGGATAATTGTGTGTTATTGGTGAGTAAATAACAGTGTGTTATTTTGAAAAGAATAACAACTTAGAAGGAAAAAAAGTTTTACAAATATACAGATTTCAGTATCCTGAGGCTCTCAGCCCCATTCATTTTCCTCACAGACGGCAACAAAAGTCCGAAATTATACGATTTAAAATAAAAGCAATAATTGTGGCTTGATATTGAGTAAGAACATGCTTTTATGAACCACACAGCTTCCGGTCTTCCTATAACACGTAATGCCGTGAGACTACCAATAGAAATATATTGCTTTTAAAATCGTGCTGTGCATTCACGAAAAAAAAGGGGAAAATCGTGTTGGTGAACACGAATCAATAGATTAAAAATCGTGTTGGTGAACACGAAATGCCATGAGACTGGGTTGCCCCACAATGCTAACAGTGAGCCTCTGGATTAGCCCCGAGCGAAAAATGCTAACCTATTACTGCACCGAAAATCACTCCTAGCTCCCTTATTACTTATCCCAGCTGCACATCAAACACATCATTTATGATCGTAAAGACACAGAATCTAACGGTGGCCAGCTCAACACTGAAAGATACAAACTCGCAACGTTATCAATAAAAACGTAAATCACAACAAGTGGCGCTAGGTAGCTACACAATGCTAACTTGGCTTACCTTTGTCTTTGTCTGGTCTAAACTGGTCTTCAATGGCATTAAAACGATAACAACGATGATGTAGTTAATCCATAGGTTAATATCCAATGTGGCTGTGTCCCCTTTGAAATGTTCTGATAATCTATAAGCAATAAAACTGCAATTCCGTTATCTGCTGTCCGCTCTGTGCTCCGTGCGCTCTGGGTCCTGCAATTCCTGCTTCCTTACGTAGTAAACAATAAGTAAAGTCTGCTGCGTAAAGTGCTTACGCTGGCTGGCATTCTTCATACTTTACGCAGGACCATATCTCTGGAACCCATTGGTCGATTTGGGTGATTTACACCTTTTTCTTAACCATTACATCCAATAGAATCGATGAGCAGTTCCCAAATCCACGTAAACATTACCATTGCGGACGTAATAGAGAAGCAAACAAAGCACATCTGAAAGTACAAGGGTTACGGCCCATCTACACTACAGGCATGAAAAAATCTTGAAGCTGGGCGTGTCTGAAGCTTGGCGATTTTTTGCGAGCAACCAATCACATGAATCTCCCGCCCCCGACATACAGAGCAATAGCAATGTTAAAACGAAGTAAACTGGATATAAACTCTCCAAACAGGCGAAAAAACTATCAGTTTCACCCACTGTCTCTGCCACCTCCCTCCATGCCTGGTTCCTCCGGTTTGTATCCCGGTAAATAGTTCCGGTCGTAAAGAACCGGGTGATTTGCTACCGTAATATCTCGTTTGGAATATGAGGAAATGAACTGCGGTCTGGCTCTCCCAGCTTGCACGCGGTTGGATTGGCTGAGCTTGCACTGGCGGGATTTGCATAAACGGAATTTGATTGGCTGATGCCAAGCATCGAGCCTCAAAAGTTGAACATTGTTCAACTTTTGATGCCGATAGATGCTCGTGATGCTTGCAAAGCCATGCCATGCTCCCCACAATGCAGTTCGGCGAAGATTCAAAATCTTCTACGTCACCCCATTCAAGTGAATGGGCGAAGCGTTGAAAGCATTTTTTGATGCCTGTAGTGTAGACGTACCGTTATGGCTAGAAAGGATCCGTCTAATGTAAATATGACGTCACGTTCTCGTTTTAACTCTCGTTGTAATCGGAGCGGCTCGGTTGTATTCGGAGCGGCTCGGAAGCGCAGTCACGTGGCTGAATGTTTACGTTTGGGATGGCGAGAAACTAAACTATATTAAGTATGTAAATACTTGTTAGCGGTCTTGCTGTTGGAAGAAGAATGACAACACTGTAGATCAGCAACACTATGGTTTATTTTGTATTCACAGGCAAGTCAACGTTGTTGCAGTAAAAGTCCCAAGATAGCTCCTGGTGCAATAAAATGTATGCTGCATGTTACTGCTGTAGATATGTTTCCCTCTTTTATATCCCGTTGGGTAGTTTAATCTGCAGCAATGCATCATATTCTATAATATCATCATATATATGTAGCTTTGTCTCTGTCGTATCTTTCAAAAGTAAAGTGAAACAGCTGTTTTCAGCTTTGTGATGATGCATTTTCCAGCTGATCCAAGAGCCTTTTTAAACACCTTACTTGGCTTAAGAGGGAGGGGAATTTTCTCAACACATAAAGGAACACTTTATCCTTCAGTTTATCACAAACATTACATCAACACATTTGGAGATCCTAATTTGAATCCAGTCTGTAATTTGATATTAAGGTTTTAATAATGAAATGAGGTCATGAATCGAGTTCAAGGTTAAAATCATCTTTATTATCCTTTGTACAAAAATTAAAATACAACATTAATATAACAGTAACGAATAAAACAAAATAACATTATGCAACTCTGATCTTCTTGCTGATACTTTTCAAAGTTACTTTTACATTTGCTCTACTTCTCCTGCTACTGTTTGCTCTGCTTTCAACTTCTCTTTCAACTCTGCTCTTTACTCTGCTTTCCCTGTTTCCTCTGTTCTCCTCTCCTCATCTTCTCCTCAGACTATCCTCCTTTTGCTGTATCCTCTCCTCTCCTGTTCTCCTCTCCTCATACTCTCCTCCTTTTGCTGTCTCCTCTCCTCTGTTCTCCTCATCTCCTCTCCTCCTCAGACTCTTCTCCTTTTGCTGTTAGATATTTAGACTGTAATGACAGCTTATGATATACTTTTTATAACTACATCAATCACATGCAATGGATTAAAAACGTTGTTTTACTTACCACCTCTTTACAGCTCCATTCATCTCCAAGCTTCCAACATTCACCTGGCGGTGGTGCCTTGGATGAAAACAACTTATGATATGATACAATACAACAACAATAGTTAACACCTATCCACAGCAATAAGCACAATGAGAAGACTAATGGTCTCTTTTATACCAATTTCTATTGGAGTGAAATGAACTGTGCCATGTCACATAGGATTGGAATGGATGATTGGCTGTGTTTTGTGAATATAGAGGAGATGGCAAAAGTAAATATACTTTGTTCTTACCTAAAGCATCTATCCTCCTCTTCGTACCCCTGCCTGCTCCTCCCGCATTAGACTCTGGGGACTTAGCTTTTAAAATCTTGTTCAAGCTGTCCACTCTGTAGTTGGATCTCATGACCTCAGCTTTATGACCCACCCGGCCTGAAAAAGGGTGTCTACGATGGCTGGTACTGAGAGGTGTTATGGTCCTCTTCTGCCTTTTGTGTTTGGGGGGCGTGAAGGTGAGAGGAAAACTACTGTCATGTGGGGTGTGTTGCTTTACGTCCTCCAAAAGATCATTTAGTCTTGATATCACTGTACACATGAACGTCTCATCCTGTAGGTGGTATGTGTGCTCAGTAATTTCCCGCAATAAGGTCCCACACTGCTGTCGTTTCCTATCTCTTGAGGACTTTGAGTGGTTACCACTGCTCTGATTACAACGAGAGTTAGAACGACGTCTCTTCTCGATCTTCCCGCGATCTTCCCGCGTCCCGCCCACCCCGACCCTTTCCGATTACAGCCGAGCCGCTCCGATTACAACGAGAGTTAGAACGAGAACGTGACGTCATATTTACATTAGACGGATCCTTTCTAGCCATAACCAAGTACAAGCCTGGACGGCAAAACTTTATACCCAGTATATTGCCATAAATATGATGGTGGATTATCAGTAAAAGATTATACGTGACACAAAGACATTGGATTAACCTTGAGCTGCGTTTTTTTTCCGGTGAACACAACTTTGATCACAAATCAAAAAAGGTAAGACGTAATTATTGTAATATTTTTATTTTTGGGCATTGCTACCGTGAGTGCTGTGCAAAAGTCCGTTAGCATTAGTTAGCATTTTTTCGCTCCATGCTAATTCAAAGGCTTGATATTACTCTTGTGTTAATTTTAGCTAAAAATGGTTCATATTGTTAGTTAGCTGAGTTTCTTATCGTTAAAAGGGTATGGAACATTAATAGTTTCATAAATGTTAAGAAGCCCTGAGACATAGTCTCGTAAAAAAAACGGTGGGGGGGGGGTCCACTGGGGGGACCCTCAGGCTTAAGAGGTTAATATACCCACTGGTACAGTAAGCCTTCATTTATGTGTCCACTTAGCTGTTAGGCTATCGTTAAGCTAGCTGTTATCAGTATAGACATCGAAACAGTTTGAAAAGTATTGTTTTCTTCTTGTACCCTGTTAGATAATAAGAACATTAATTTAATAGGTTGGCAAAGTAATGTAGTATGTTTTCAATGGATAATATATATAGGATACATTTATTACATTTTGAGGTAACTTGGCCTGAAGTAGTCAAAACACACCCATATCGTAAGAAAAGAAACATGCTCAAATGCTTGAATTCACACACACACACAGACAAAACCAGCAGTGAAAGCGTCTTGTGCCAAAGTAACATTGCATCACCAGATCCTTTTTTTCCTCCCTGGCACCGTCAACAGCTCAAATTGCCCAGAGGAATGCTTATTTTCAGGCATCAGAGCGTGGGCAGGACAATGTCTGTCCTTTTCAAAGGGTATCAGGGATTGGCAGGGCCATGATCTCCTCTACTTGCAGGTCTTTTGTGATTCCCTGGAGGGGCTGAGGCCAGGCGAGCTCCCTGGCGCCATTCTGCTCTTTCACCCAGTCATCCTTCATTAGCCTCCACCGTAACATTCCTTTTGCTGGAGATCCACCTTTCTTGGGTGATGGATACCATTCAGTTGCTCAGAAGTAAGCAATGCTCTATTTTACCTGAGGGGGCACACACATAGTTTCTACTCTGTACCATAGGCAAGGAAATATCTGTTATTGATTATTGGTTATTGGAAGACAAGAAATGCCCAATATAAATCCATGTCCATTTACCATTGTCAACCAGCCAGTTCAGAATCAATTTATTCAGAAACTAGCCAATATTCTTTACAAATTACCAACAGGTTCTGTAACAATTCTATACCAAAATGAGATATTTTGGGATGACGGTTAAGAAATGTATCAAACCGTTTCCTAAACATACGACGTTCATGTTGACACTTGTTTCATGAGTTACCACGTCCCAGAAATAAATATATGTCACGTTAAAGGTTCAGTGTCAAATTGATGACCTATTGTACCCTGATTCATCAAAGTATAACAGACAGTGACAGCTGTTTAGAGTAACTGATGCATTAGCATGTGTTCGACTGGAGCTCATGCCCTGAGGCCATCATTTCAGAAAGTCATACTGCAGCTGAATTGTCAGAAATTAGAGTGTGGGGAAACAGGGATGTGTATAAGATTGCATGTACTGTATATCTTTGTATCATTATGGTTTCAATGAAAGGTATGTGTTTTATGTTTTTGTTCAGAATAATATCCTACCAACCAAAGAAGTATATCCAAGTAAATTGGCATTATCCTGGTGATTTGTATAATAGATTGTCTTTGAGAATAATAATCCCAATATAGCCATATTGGACAGCTCAAACCCTAAGGATTTACGTCCAATGCAAACATTATGCACACTTTTTGATGTCATTTATACATAAATATGGGTCCCTGGTGTGTCAGTATGGGCTCAGAACAGTCTCATAATACACACATGCACACCAGGATTCACACTTGTATTTCATGATCCGCAAAAGGATTCACACTTGTGTTTTTCAATGCACACACAAATGTGTTCCGTTTCATAAACATGGAAATAAAATCCAAACACAGAAAAAGGTTTTACATATGTATTTTTGATCCACACATATTTGTTTTCCGTTTAAATCCTCTGAACCTGCAAACACAAACCGCTTTCTGTGCATGGATCGCTGTGCATTCGTGTGTGGGTCTTTTGAGACTCCCCTGACGGTCACCCGATTCGTACTTGTAATTTCTCTCATCTATAGACAAGTTTACGCGACAAACCACGGGTAGCGCCATAACCCTACACAAATGCACTTCATTTCCGCCGGAAGTCTTTTGCACAGCATCTGTCGGTGTAAACCGGTGTAAACAGTCAGACGGGCACTGGTGTAAACACAGCGATTTCAATGCTAACAGTGATGCTAGCTTGGGAACACGATTCTACTTCTTTGACTGGAGATGGCGTTACTCTCCCCCACCCGAATTCAGTGCAAAACTGGGAGGATAACATGACGACGTGGCCCAGCATAACGTACAGCAAAATTTGCTCCTACTTCGTTCAATCCATGGCAATAGATGGAAAAGCAATGGACAGTCTGAAGGCCTCCGAGGCATATCAATATTTGCACAGCAACAAAGTTGGTTGTGTCATGTCATACAAACATGATCGTTTTGTTTATCTAAAAGCAAAGGTAGAGCCTAGCCAGTGTTTGAACAATGCGTGGCATAATGCTTGGGTGCTGGTAACTGAAGCTGGAGAAGTCAAAACTGCGGGATGTACGTGTGTTGCTGGACCAGGGAGATCTTGTTCCCACTCAGCTGCGATCCTGTGGAAGGTAACTAGATTATTTGACCATTGTAGCCTAGGCCTATGTCTTTTGTTGTTGGTATCCGAACTACATCATAGGCTACTTGGCTAGAGTGCAAAGTGTGTGTATGCCATGATGTATTATATCATATGACATGTTTGCAGTGAACCCATTATAATATCTATGCACTGTTTTTACTCTATCTCTCTAGGTAGAAAATGCTGTGAGACAGGGGAAAACCGGGCTTGCCTGCACAGACAGACAGAACCAGTGGAATGCTGGGTCTAAAAGAAATGCTGGTCAGAGGAAGATGAAGTATGTGCGCTTCAAACGACACAACAGGAAGGATCTCTACCAGCCGCCACCAACTTCACAGCCATCCTCTACCACTCCAGAACCGGCACAGGAGGTGACACTCTTTAGGACTCATGAAGAGTGGAGGAAGAACACACTTGCCTCACCAATGGCAGAACTTTTCAATTGCCCTGGGAATAGCCTCCTGCAGTTCTGCTTTAATGCTGATACCTCTTCCATCACCGAGCCAACACCATGTCCACACCTCCATCTCCTAACCCATGATGAGCACCACATACCACTGGCTTGTGTAAAATGCAGAACCTTCTATGATAAGTACATTAACATGTCCACAGCCCGGCTTGAGGAGATCGAGAAGGTTACAAAAGCACAGAGCAAAGAACAGGTCTGGCATGATGCGCGGAGAGTGCGCATCACAGCGAGCACAGCTAGAAAGGTGCCCATTCGCTCAACCACGGCGCCCGACAAGTTTTTGTCAGAACACTTACACCCATCCTTCCGTGGCAATGCTGCAACCCGTCAAGGAGCGGAGGGGGAGGAACTTGCAAGGGACTATTTGGAAACTCTGGGCAACAGCATTGAAACCAAAGGCTTAGTGGTGTGCGACAAGGATCCGTGGCTTGCAGCATCTCCCGATGGAGTGATAAACAAAGACATTCTGTTGGAGATCAAATCACCTGTGTTGGGAAACAAGTCACTTGCAGAATTTTTGGCAACAAAGAACTGTGAAATCACAATTGTGGCAAACGGAAATAGGATAGATTACCATATTGCCTGCAATGGTCCAAAAGGCTACTATATGCAGGTACAAATTGGGATGCACTGCACAGGGCTTCAGCACTCCAAGTTGGTGATCTGGAACAAAACTGAGCACCTAGAAACCCTACGACCAAGACTTTGTCCAGGGGCATATCATAAGGCTGCGCACATTCTACTTTGCCCACATGCTCCCGAAAATTGTTGACGATTTTGTTGAGGGAAGGTTACAGTTCTGCAGTAAATATCTCAGCATTTTAAAACCAAAATAAACTACCTTATTTAGGTCATGCCCACAGGAGCCAACAGTTGTCTGTTGTTTACATAATGCACAATTTACATGATCTCTTTATGCTGTGCAATATATCATATGTGCCTGTACTGTTTGAGTGAAAATAAAGTTTGATGTAATTTAATTTCATTATTGCACTGTTATTGCATTATTGCATTTCATATGTTCCTTATACTGTACATAAATAACACTGAATGAATTAATTGTTTAGAGGAAACTAAAGAAATGGCTTCAACAAGAAAGATCACATGTTTAATCCTAACAGGTATTACAAATTAAAATATAAAAGCAGCCCACACAATTACATCACAATGAAAATATTCATATATAATATTAAAAAATACAATGCATGCAGTATTTGTTGTGTTTATCTGTATTTAATGAAC
>NW_027639808.1:0-42500 GCF_949606895.1 Notothenia rossii
ATCAGTGGTAATGGCTACAAGAGAGGGGCCGTATTGATAAATTGTTACTCATGTACAAGCACGTACACACACAGAACAACACACGGAAACACGCACCATGTAGCATTAGGCAACATGCAATTAGAGCATCACATCTAACTAACAGAGAACATGTCCAAGGGTTGGAAGTAAACAAATAGGTTTTTACATTGTGCCCTTCAGACGTTTATGATCAGAATCAATCAGGTTGCAGGTACAATAAAAGGCGGATGAAGGTGCAATTTCACATTCAGTTGACTGTGGAAAGCTTTCACAGCAATTATTTACCTTCCACCTTGAGGATCTTGAGGTTTACAGTGAAAGTTAACTTTTCAAACTTATCCTGCTGTAACTTATTCGTCCCCATATTTGAGTGCATTGCTAGAATGGACAACCCTTTGTTATTTTGTGCTGAAGCGGGGCATCACTTTTCCAATGCAGTGTCGCCGTTGAAATGAATAAAAGAGCTGTGATTAATACACACGTCCAATGTCAGTGTGAACACGCCATTAGCGAGCTACAGATGCTAAAGGGGATATAGGAAGGATTTCTATTTTCCTAACCAGAACGTGACTGTAACACATTTTTAGGAGGTTGAGCGAAATGTCAATCAAAACTCTTTGCCGAGTTTCAACATGGCAGAATTCACACTCTGCCAAAGCAATCTCCCCTCAAGTCCATTTAGAGGTTATTTTTGAAGCTCTCAATCATACAACATGATGCTCTGAAAATACCCAGAAAAATCCAACGGTTCCATGAAGCCTTAAAAAGAACCCTCCATTTCACGATGAAGATCAGTGGATGTCATTGAAATCTTGAAGAAAATTACAAAATTGACCTTTTGGGAACATTGTTTTCACTGGTTTTTCCAAGGTCAAGAATGGTGCTAAACAGCTGAAGCAAAATCTGTTAAACACCTGAACTGTTGAAACAACATCCAAAATATTCATCTGGCTGCTACTTTAAAGTTATTCAACTATTTACCTAATATATCATATTCCAATAACTTGCATGTTGACTCTATTTCACTTTTTTAAGCAATTTTTCTTTTTGTATTTACTATTTACTTGCATTACATTTTTGTGTTGCTCTGTGTTGGAGAAGCCTGTGACGTAAGAATTTCATCGGCATAAATACACTGTAGCTATGTTCGTATGACTAAATAAAAAACCTTGAACATTAGCTCTATTGTTTGTCATAAAGACTGGAAGGATAGGGAAATACCAATGGACAAAAAATACTTCAACTAATATGTGTACACTATGAGCCACTAATACATGGCTGTTGTCTTCAGTGTATAATATACTTAACTTAAAGTGGACCTATCATGCTATATTTGAATAATATAGTGTAGGATAATACCTATATAAGGCATATTTATACTTTTTATTTTTCAAAATACCAAACAGATCATGCATTTTAGCTATTACTCATTTTGCTCAATTTAACACTGTCTTTGCATGGGCTGATTCTGTGAGAACAGCACCATCTACAGGCCTGGCATATGTACTATAGCGTCTCCAGCGCTTTCGAACGGCAATGTCCGTGTCTCCTCCTGATTGGTGGTGTTGGCCCAAAAGCCGTAGCGCCACTTCTGTGACGTCACAGAAGTGTTCAAATCTGGATCAGTCTGTATCAGATCCGTTTCAGCCCCTTTTTAAGAGATTTGGGTATGGAGGAAAATAGAGAGGGTTGTGTTTTCTGACACTTGGTGATTTCCCTGACACACCGGGGACACATATTCATGTATAAAAGCACAACCTCTGGTCAGCAGTGATGGAACATTCCATCGAGCTGGGAACACACTTTTGCCCATTTCCATGGCAATACATTATGCTTTTCAACTTCTGACATAAATTCTAATCGTCCCTGCCCAAGAAGCACTACAAACTTTCCAAACTTTTCGGCATTGAGTTTAAATAGAGAGACCAAAAAAGTTACAAATATAAAAAGACATTATATTTTCACCGTTTACCAAATCCCGCTTGTTAGTGACAAGAAATATGACACACCAACATGTATAAAACACAAAGGCAAACTAGTCTATAGAGACAATGGCAAACAATTCTATTGACTGACTGATTTATCTTTCACCTTTAACCAAGATTTATCTTAAAATACCAAATTACTCTTCTATCAAATTTGACATAGCCAAAATTCTGACAGGCAACATGAAAATTAACATTTACACCAATGTACATTAATTCAATGGAAATGTTGCAATTAAAAGCCCAGCAAACGTTATAACTACTTTTCACCCTTCTGCCGTGTGTACCATGCAAATGCTACTTAGCTAGTACCCAGCAGAGCAGAAAATCTCTTGACTTTAGGCCATATTCACTCTTTGATTTGCACTCTCAGCCTACAAGCCAGTATGTTTGACCGCCAAATATTAAACCAGACTGGATTTGGTTTTGGAAAACACACACTTTGGTATTAAGATACTTAGTAGCATTTAGGGCCCTTATTTGCAGGTGAGTATCAAGACACAATGCCGGCTATTTCAGTCTCATCTGCAAGGAGGGAGAAAAGGAGGAGCAGGAGAGGAGGAGCGGGAGGGTAGGAGAAGGAAGAACGGAAACTAAGGCTCTAAATTTAGCCCGATGCGACATTCCAGAGAAGAATAATACTGCTTCCCCCTGCTGCTGCGAGTGGAGGAAGGCAGAGGGAGAGGGAGGCACCAGAGGTGGGATGTAAGCAGGGACAAGATGATCCCTGAAACATGTGAAAAATGGACTCAACTCAAAGTGAGAGTGAAAAAGAAACAATGCGGTATGAAAAGTTTCCACTCATTGGCGGTGAATGTGGACGTTTTCTGCGCCTGACTGCTCAGGGAAACTATCATGTGATTCTCGTCCTCGAATCCCTGACCTTCTGCGGGGGGAGAGAAAAAGAGAGGAGGAAGGAGGAGAGAGGGGAAGGAATTTTTGAAAGAGCAAGGGAGTGGAGAATAGAGGCAGAAAGAAGTGAAGGAAAGATGTGAGGGAGGGAGACGAGGCGAGGATAAGGATGACAAAAAAAGGTATGAAAACATAGCCCCACTCCCTATTGCACGCACACACGTTAATGTTAATGTGAGTTAATGGGATGATTCCAGCAAAGTTGTCGCTTTGTGGGATTAAGCGCGTGTGTTCGTGCTCTTCAGACTCATATGACCACACACACAGCTTGGGGTGCGTCGCCCACCAGGTAAGTGCCTGAATCAAAACACCTGCTACGCGTGTTACACACAACCTTTATCTGTCACTGTATTGCTGTGAATAGTGACCAATAAACAAGGGCAGCTGCATCAAATAATCATTGATTCAACACACTAACTGTTTCCACTTTTTGTCGAAAACTGACAAATATCTGAGGGGAAATTAGAGTTATTTGCACACTTTCGGTTACAGAAGGGTTGATTACCTGGTTACAATTTCACACACACACACACACACACACACACACACACACACACACACACACACACACACACACACACACACACACACACACACACACACACACACACACACACACACACACACACACACACACACACACACACACACACACACACACACACACACACACACACACACACACACACACACACACACACACACACACACAGTATATAGAGTAAAGAGTATTCCAGTTAAGGGGGTGTATGAATACCTCGTGCGATCATGCAGGTGATACTTGTTTTAAACAATATCATCAAAAAGGGAGCTCAGTAAGCCTCACAATGACACCATTTATTGCATTCCTAACATTGAGGAACAACTTCTGTTTGCTTTTCGGGCGTTGGTCTTTTATCTCAATCTTTGACCAATCTCATCCAGCTCTTGGGAATAAATAAAATAAGGGTATTCCTAAAAAAACATCTAACTACTCCTTTAATATCATAAGCAATCATACTTTTTCTGCAACGTTGCTGTGTTCAAAGATCTCAATGAACTTGGTTGGTACAATATTATAATAATTAGACACAATTTGGAATAAAGTGGAATTATCGAGCCATTCTTTAGTGACGGCACCTTAACCGAGCTGGAGTGGTAGGCTGACAGAAAGATAAAACAGGCGGGTGTTAACTACAGCGCAGAGTGCAAGTGTGTGAAAAAGTCAGAGGAGGAAAGAGAGAGTGATAGAAACAGAGGGAGAGTTGGAGTGGGAGGGGGAGAGGGGGTGGCACGTTTGTCTAGTTTAAGCAGGAACTGCTTGTCCCTTTCCAGAGCAGGGTGACATAGCGGTGGCAGACATTAACAAACGATCAGCGCCACCGGAACATCACGAATCAAAGCGCGGCTCAATTAAAGTCACTTCTCAGCCCCACTCTATGCGACTCCTAAACGGCACAGACCAAGGAGAGGTGGTGCAGGAATGAGTTCTTTACAACTTGGCATTTCAATACAATAACACTATATAACAAAATACTTTTTTCTGTGTCATGAAATACGTTACTTAATACCACATTTTAAAATGTCCTGGAATTGAGTTAGCATTTTACCAATTCCGTTTTCCTTATTTCAAATTCAGCATTTCTTAAAATGTGTTTTGGTTAGATGCCTAAAATAAGGTCTGTGCTCAATAACACAAGAGACTTTGTTTCTATGACATAAAATACCTTAGTTAATATCAGAGTCGTACATTTAACAAGTTTCTACCTTTATATATTCGGTCTGCAGTGTAAAAATAACTGTGGTTGATTACAAATGACTTAATGAGACTACTAAACATCCACACGCAGAACATTAGCCGCCTCCCGCTTAGCGGTGATGATGCGCAGCTATGTGACCCTGATGTATGTCAGTTTGCCTCAGATGTTATTTTCTCTACAATATAAAAAAATCCAATGGTACATTTCTATTTGTTGAGGGAGCCCTTGCAATGCTAACTGCTAACGGATCGTTTGTTTTTTAAATTTGTCATCCCTGCACCGCTCTATTGAAGGTTTGGAGAAAGTATGACGGGGAATGTGTGTATCAGTGACCTCTTGTTACATGTAGGCAAACAACCCCTCCCATTCCATCTCCACCTCCCTCTCTCAGGGTTAGAGCGACTGCGAGGCCCGCCCACAACGAGGTCAAAGACAGATTTACTTCCTTATCAATTGGACAAGGCAGCTGCCTGTCAAAGGAAAGCGAGACAGAAAGGAGGAGAGATGAACGATGGAAACGCGGGACGAGATTCAGGGCTACAATGGGCAAGGTCACGTCACTATGGAGATTTGACGACAGCGTGACGTGGAAGGCGTCGGCGACTGTTGTGACTGACACAGACGCACAAATCAAGGTCTCCAGTCCGGAGAGCCAAATACTGGAAGGAGGGAGGGCAGGAGGAGAAATGGAGGGAGAGAGTGATAGATGGAAAACGAGACAGATTTGGTATTTTGCTACGGCAGTAATGGAGAAAATAGAGGGCTCAGTGTGTGTGTGTGTGTGTGTGTGTGTGTGTGTGTGTGTGTGTGTGTGTGTGTGTGTGTGTGTGTGTGTGTGTGTGTGTGTGTGTGTGTGTGTGTATGTATGTATATGTGTGATGCTGCAGCCCTCCTCTGCCAGATTACAGAGTGACGTAGTGTTATCATTTCTCTGATAGGAGCTCTGCCACAAGAGGAGGAAGAGGAGGAGGCAGGGGATGGAGGGAGAGGACAGAAAGGGGGGAGGGGTGACGAGTCTCATTGCTGGAAAAATGGTCTGATAGCCAAGAAAAGGGCAGGCAGGCAGGGAGGAAGGGAGGAAGGGAAAAGGAAAAGTGAGGCAGAGATAGAGTCAAAGTGCCACACAAAGGAACGGAGTATACACAAAGAGAAATAGAGAGGAAAAAGAGGGCAGAGGGAAGAGTTGAAAGTGAAAGGAGGGAAAGGCTCGAAGAGAGAGAGTTCTTTGTGTGCAAGATCAGAGTGAAATAGCAAGGCGAAAAGTTAAAAAACAAGCAAGGGGGGGGGGAAAGGGTAGAAGAAGGGAAGCGTAGAGGTGACAGAGAGGCGAGGGGAGAGAAAAAGAAAGACTGAAATAATGGACAAGACACAGTGAGGTGCCCCGGGCGCCTGGTGGGTCACACAAATTGTGTGTGTGTGTGTGTGTGTGTGTGTGTGTGTGTGTGTGTGTGTGTGTGTGTGTGTGTGTGTGTGTGTGTGTGTGTGTGTGTGTGTGTGTGTGTGTGTGTGTGTGTGTGTGTGTATTTTTGCGTTCACATGGCAGCAGCAAGCAACATTTACAAAGAGGCAGCTGTTCCATTAGCTACTGCCATTGTGTCTAATTACATCCTGGTCTCCTTAGACACACGCTCACACCCTTACACAGACAGACACACACACACAGCATATGTGCATACAAACACACAATCGCTGCCTCTCCAGCCAACCAAGAAATCCCTACCATGCACGCTAACAAGGAAAGGAACTTGGAGCGACAGAGCCCCAGCATATGTGTGTAGAAGTGTGTGTGCGTGTGCTTATGTGTGTGTTAATCATAGTGTCATGCTCACTCCCTTACAACCCCACCCCCCCAAACACAGGAATACAAGGCAGAGAAAAGATCCATCAGTGTGTAAGCTAGCATCTTTTTTCTTGCTTTCCCTATCTCAAACACACACACACACACCAGCCTTTGAGGAGAGGAGGATCTGAGGCTTTGTGAAATACCAAACATACCAGAGAAGCCACATGAGAGAAAAAGGCAGCTTTTGAGGAGCCTACACACACACACACACACACACACACACACACACACACACACACACACACACACACACACACACACACACACACACACACACACACACACACACACACACACACACACACACACACACACACACACACACACACACACACACACACACACACACACACACACACACACACACACACACACACACACACTCTCCATAATCAGCTCAGTGGTGCAGCATTTGGATAAGAAGCACTCCTAAGACTCCTTGACAATGGTGAGACAGGAGAGCTTACATTGTATTAAACCAGACAAACCGTACACAAGTATCCTTCAAGCTAAGCACTGCTGTATTTTTTATTATATCATAACTTAGTACTTTTTTTTAACATAATGTAACATTAAGCTGTCTGTGGCTCTTTCCTGCTGTAACGATGCAAATGTCCCCTCTGTGGGACTAATAAAGGTATTCTGATTCTGATTCTGCTCGCTAACCTGCCGTCTGAAATGACACCGGCACAGAATTAAAGGAAAAGTCAACAGGGGTACCGACCAACGTAACACAAGTGTGGTTTTCACTTAAGTTGAGCCAAAAAAGATTTGACACTTTGTGATCTGTAGAAACAAAAGGACATGAAACAAAGATCAACTCTGAATATCCCTTTAAAGTTTAACTTCACACTAAGAGACCTAAATGACTTTAGATTTGTCACCACCACCAAAGTACTAGCAGCAGTGCAGCACCTGTATTTTTTTTAATATATCAATAATTTGGCCCTATTGTGCTCATTTCCAGGTTAATATTTATATTATGTGCCTCTACCGTGACATGTCTCCATGCTTTAATGTTCAAAAAGCCCTTTATTTTTCTCATACTGCCTGTGCTGCAGCACCTCTTTTCACCCTCTGTCTGAAACAGGGTCGGCTCTAGAACAAATCGAATGTGGGGGAAATCATTTACCAAGGGGGGGGCACACACTGCCGTCAACAACCAACACACAAACACCAACACAACTTCAATTTGAAAAAACATGCTGTAAAGTTTATTATCTTTCACACACATTGCAGGGGTGTAGTGCTATTGTATAGCGCACCTATGACTTGTGCATACATGCACAGTTGTGGCACGACCACCAAAACAGAAACATATGGACATAGGCCACCATATAAAAAGTGTAAAAATGTATTTAGTATCCTATCCATGTGAACATGTTTTAGGTGGGGGTGGACCTAACCTCCTCTAGGAGGGTCTGGGGGCATGCTCCCCCGGGAAGTTTATTTTTAAAATATTGAAGTTAAATGCATCAATCTGGTGCACTTTGAGAGCAAAATGAAGAGATCTATGGATAGCCTACATCTCTCAGCATCCATATGAAACAGAACTGTAAACAGATATACTTTTTCTTTATGGATATTTTACTAATCACTCCCCTTTTAAACTGTATTCTTGTGTTACTGTCCTATAGTATTTCATACCCGTTTTTCATTTATTCTCTTATTTTTTAATAACTATAATGATCATATATCGCAAATACTTGTTTACATAAATGGTGACCAAACTGTTTGAGACCCACTGAGATAACTTACACTAAAGTGAACTATCTAAACACTGAGAGAGTCCTTACCTCACTGAGCTGACGTTATAAGATCCTCTCAGTCTGACAGGAGAGGACTCTCCTCCACCTTGGTGTAGAAACAGCTCTTTATATCCGTTAGCATAGCTAGCTAACCAGATGCTAACAACAACATTCCACGTTGCCGCTCGCGCACTCACAAAGTGCGCTCGTGCCACACACACACAGAGCCGAGCTTGAATTAAAAACTTAGACCCAGAAGTACTTGTACTGTACTGTATATCATATTATTTTCGATGGCTTTACTGTATAATCAGTATAACAGATGAACAGATCGCCACTGGGCTTTCATCTACACAGGCACAGCCACGTAATGATAACAAAACAAAGGTCGGGGGTCATTGGTCAAGCAACACACCAATCAGAGAGCAGCAGTGAGCACACCTCAGGCTGTGTTTTATATTTGTATTCTTTACTTCTGATGTATTTCACACAAAAAACCTTTAGTGGAAGAGTTTTCACTTATATGATTAAAAAAAAAACGGCAAAGTGGCAAGGCTTGCCCACCCTGCGTTGGGGGGTCACAGTGACTCAATTGGGGGGGCATGGCCCGCGAATGACCCCCCATGACGCCGACCCTGGTCTGAAACCAGAGCCCAGTCTGCTCTGATTGGTTAGCTGGCCGGCTCTGTTACTATTGGTCAACTGCTTAGAGCTGTCCTGCTCCTTTGCCTATCACGTACAATGTGTTGGAGCGCTAGCCAATAGAAGTGCGAGTGTTACATAGTGATGTCATTATGTTACTGAGGTAAACATAAGAGTCCAATGGAGACGTTTCAGGCAGGGGGGAATTGTGGGAGAGAAACTCCCTCTGGATGAAACTGTGGGAATTTAGCCTTTGCAGACCACTTACATGCACTAAAACATTTTTAACACTACAGGAAAGGGAGAACCTTAGTATGGAAGCCCATTTCCGCCACTTGAAAAAAATTAAATCCCCATGTAAAGTCATAATTATTAGATAAAAAGTCATTATGAGATAAAAAGTCATAATGAGATAAAAAGTCATAATTATGAGATAGAAAGTCATAATAATGAGATAAAAAGTCATAATTATGAGATAGAAAGTCATAATAATGAGATAAAAAGTTATAATTATGAGATAAAAAGTCATAATAATGAGATAAAAAGTCCTAATGAGATAAAAAGTCATAATTATGAGATAAGAAAGTCGAAATAATGAGATAAAAAGTCATAATTATGAGATAAAAAGTCATAATAATGAGATAAAAAGTCATAATTATGAGATAAGAAAGTCGAAATAATAAGATAAAAAGTTGAAATAATGAGATAAAAAGTCATAATTATGAGATAAAAAGTCATAATTAGGAGATAAGAAGTGCGCATGCGCTGCAGTGGCGCTGTCTTCAAAGGTCCCTTCATCACCTTGCTGCTCTCCACCATGCAAACGGCATCTAGTCCTAAATAAGGTGTAACTACTCTGGTCTTGAAAGAACATTACGCATCGAACTGATGTCCACAATCACGTTTATTCTCTTCTTTGCACAATCATGAAACACAGTGAAAAGGTGTTTGCCTAGTAGACCAGCAGTAGAATTACGTTATCACATCGTTGACACTTTTACCGCACACAAACACAATATAAACATCCGGGGCAAGAGGTCACATAACTTCCGGAAAGACAACTCTTATCATTTTTACAAAATAAAACAAAGTTCAAGCATACATTAAACACTCTTCAAAAAGGACAAAACAATAATCAGGGACCTTTGAGCGTCAGCTACATAAGGTAACTATTACAGGTGACTTTTGTAAATGTTAGATGTTGCATATAGCCTATATTGCAGCTAAACAACAATGCAGTTCATAGCTTTGACATGACCTTTTATGAACAATAATATTGCCTATAGTTTTGTGGTAACGTTCACAGGTTAGAGTTAGGCTAGCAACTCACAGCAGCAGTATGCCTATTGTCATTAGTGGCGTGAACGTTACCACAAAACTATAGGCATATATATTATAGTTCATAACAGGTCATGTCAAAGCTATGAACTGCATTGTTGTAGTTTAGCTGCAATATAGACTATATGTAAGATCTAACATTTACAAAAGTCACCTGTAATAGTTACCTTATTTAGGACTAGATGCCGTTTGCATGGTGGAGAGCAGCAGTGATGAAGGGACCTTTGAAGACAGCGCCACTGCAGCGCATGCGCACTTCTTATCTCATAATTATGACTTTTTATCTCATAATTTCGAATATTTTATCTCATAATTATGACTTTTTATCTCATTATTTCGACTTTTTTATCTCATGACTTTTTATCTCATAATTTCGACTATTTGATCTCATAATTAATTTTTTATCTCATTATTTCGACTTTTTTATCTCATTATGACTTTTTATCTCATAATTTCGACTATTTTATCTCATAATTATGACTTTTTATCTCATAATTTCGACTTTTTATCTCATAATTTCGACTTTTTTATCTCATAATTATGACTTTTCATGGGGATTTTTTTTTTTTTCAAGTGGCGGAAATTGGCTTCCATAACTTAGAAAGCATAATAGGGCCTTTTCAAGAAATAAAATCTGTATTTAAGGAAATGATATGGTTCGATATTTTGATAAATAAATGTTGTTTGGGTGTGAAACTTGAATAACTACAGTTGTTTGAGGTGTTTTCACAATAATATAAACAGATTTAGGAGGAAATGATGACCTGTTTGACTTGTGTATGTTGAAGTAAACAGGATATAATGTTTTTTCACTGTCGTATTTAACTGGTTTGAATCATGGAATATCACTGGTACTGGTATCAATCTCTACATTTTCGGTATTGTGACATCATTCGTTTGGAATAGAGTGGAGGCACCCGGTTCTCTTTATACTATATTGGGTGTCTGCATGGATGGACGTCTTAACATGTTTTATCTAGTGTTTTTTTATCTAGTTTCATAGAGTTCTACGTCATTTAGTGTCACATTGTAAATGACATCTGCTACACAAAGTCAACAGGACGAGAGAGGGAGGTAGTGAATGACAGAAAGAGAGGAGAGATGAAGCAGGCAGGTCACCTCGTGGAGCTTGTCATCAGCAAAACCAGACATCGTTCCCTCTGCCACAGGTTTCTCTCACACAGTGGGAGGAGTTTGCCTTATGAGTGACTGCATTACCATTGCTCTGAGGGCACATTGTCCATTACAGCTCATTAGTTTCCTAAATCGCTATTCATTTTCAACGGGGCACCCCGTGGTCTAATCCCGGCGCGGGGAGGCCATGAAAGAGAGGAAGGAGAAAGATCGCTCATGTCATCAACAAAGAGGCTGACACTGCGTTGACGTCAAGCAAAAGCAAATACAACATCTGAGGAGATGCACCCCCCCCCCTGCACACTAACGACAGGTATGAGCTTGGTGAAAGAGTCGCACACACACATTCTCAATCCACATTTCCATCCCCCCACCCTGATTTATGAGCTCAACCTAGGAGATTGCTTTCCACGAGAGGAGGAGAAACATATACCAGCCTGCCACACACACACACACACACACACACACACACACACACACACACACACACACACACACACACACACACACACACACACACACACACACACACACACACACACACACACACACACACACACACACACACACACACACACACACACACACACACACACACACACACACACACACACACACACACACACACACACACACACACACACACACACACACACACACACACACACACACACACACACACACCAAGGTGAAATGGAGTAGGAAAACAAATAAATGTTGCTAGCGGTAAACCACTGGTCCGGTGAGCAGCGACTCAGGGATAACTGTCGGACACACACACATACACTCGGATGATTTCTTTTTTCCATCTACATCCAGCAATCAGCGGGACAATAAAGATGTAGAGGTGTAGAGATCGCACCTGACCTAAAGGTGTCAAACGTTCAGGATATTATTCCGCCTTGCTTCTTTAACTGCTGATGATGTTGGACTCCACCTCCATGAGCTTAAAACTACTAACCATCCCAGAGCCTTTTTTATATTTAAAGGCCCGGACACACCAAGCTGACACCAAAGAACTGACACAGATGGACCCCGACTGTTGCGTTGCCTCGCGTCTCTGCGTTTTGGCCATGTTTCGCACTGGAACACACCGCAAAGACTTCAGCCGACGGCTAAGAAGCACGTACAAACTGCGCATGCTTGAGTGGCAATTAACTCTCCTTACCAGCAGGCGGCGGTAGTGTGTATTCGTCATTCAAAAGAGGCAACAACCGGAAGACAGACTGCGTGATACACCGAGAGAAGAAGAACAGACTGCGTGATATAAAAAAACAACAAATAGCGTGTGCGTTCCATTTTCACTCTAAGCGAGAAGCTCATGGGCTTTCCCGAACCTGTGTCGAGAGCTGGAGTTCAATGAAATCTCAGATTTGCCTTCTTAATAGTTTGTTTGGGTCCCTCACTTCCGTTTCGCTTCTCATGCACTGATTCGCTAAGCTGAACAGCCAATCAGAGTGATTTATTTTTGCCGACTGCCTTTGGCCGACTGCCTAAATCGGCTTGGTGTGTACAGGCCTTTAGGGTAAGACTTTTGGTCAACTACAATTGAAAAGGTTCAGGCATTCTGGGGATATATTCAGCTAAAAAAAGCTAATTTAAATCCCTGTGGTAGGCAGGTATGTCAGTGTTTTTCAAAGTGGGGGCCCCTACCCCAAGGGGGGCCGCCAGGGGGGTCACGCAAAGTTTGAGGGAAGGGGGAATTCTTCTTTTTTTAAAGTTACCTTTTTTTGTTGTTGATTTTATTAATAACTGCATATCATCTATCTATCAATCTATGTGTCCTTTGATGCCAATCTTTTAATCTTTTTTACTTATTCATATATATATATATTTTTTAAATCACACGACTGCCCTTCAAGCCAATCAGAATCGAGCTCCCGCTACTGAGAGTGAAACTGAGTATCTGCTCAGCTTTTGGAGCAAGTGAGAGCTTGTGAATATTTCACTCTGCAGCTGGATGAGAGCACGGATGTAGCAAATATTGATGTTTATATATATATGACTATAAATATGTTTATTGTGAATATTACTGTTGAATATTATATATAATATTATTAAGGCATAAGTAACTTTCAAAAATGCTAAAAATATATGTTAATTGTTCATATTACTGCTCAAAATTATATAATATTATAAAGACAGAAATCACTTTAAAAATGCTTTAAAAATATGTTTACTGTTGATTTTACTGTGTAATATTGTGTTAATAATGTTTATAACAGAAGACACATCGAATGTAATTAATTGAACCCCCCCCCCACAATGGGGGGGTTCAACATAAATGTCTATTTATCTATGACATTGTGATTCATGCATGGAAGTTTATTTCTGTGATGTGACAAAAATGGGCCAAAAGAGACCCAGATGCCCTTGTGAGTGTGTGACGCAAAATAGCAGTCAGCCAAGAACCCGTTGTCAAACTGTTACTGAAGACTGATGGTGGCTCATCTGTGTTTCTGTCTATAGGTGTGTCTATGTTGTTGTCTCTCCCAAAACAGAAACACATAACCTCTAATGTCCAGAAATAGTCTTCTGAATGATAATGTCAGCATGATCTGTGGTCTATTAGCGTCCAGCCAGCAGGCTCAGCTGCTGCCTGCTCTGCAGCAGCAGACAGTGCTGCTGTGGATTAGCCTACATAACCGTACATGTGTTAAAGGATGTATTGCAGGTATTTAGACTTTCTGGAATTAGAGCTGCTGTCACCCAGAGGGGGAGCACATTTTGCTTCCTTTTGCATTCTGAAATTAAATCTTGCTCAGCACAAGCACACACAGATAGAGTGTAGAGTTGACAATCCTGTCTCCTGAAAATTACCTCCACATACAAAGAAAAATGAATTCTCAATGATGTTTTGAGGAAATGATATCCACTTGTCAAGGTCTTTTCAGCCAGAGAGTGACTTAAGATGTCCGCCTTGAAAAGGAGAGACAGGGGAGATGACAATGCCGAAATACTTACACAGGCCGGAGTCAAACCTGCAAAATTGGTGGCGTGGTGGACCGCCAGGCGCCAGCCTTGAAAACGTATTTTCTCCAGGGTTTCCATCCCATTTTCAAACATGTGGTTTAAATTAATTTTTATTTCGCAATTATTTGGTTAGGTTTAGTAAAAGATTATGGTCTGGGTCAAAATAAGGATGTAACTGAAATGACCAACATGAGTCAAGTACGCTAAATGCAAGTCAACGTTGCCTTTTCAATACCAGTTTTGAAAAACATTGTGGATTACATAAATTGAAATAAAAATAATTGGTTAAGTTTTGTAAAAGATTTTAGTTTAGGTAATAAGTATGTAAAAGAAATTACCAAATTAAGTCAAGCAAACTTCATCAATTAGCTAACCACGTTTTGGTTTCGAACGGGACACGAACAGCGGAGTGCCAAGTTTGTTGATTCATTTGTCCACCCTGACATCATCCATCAACTTTTATAGGAGCCTTTTTGGGATACAGTGTACCTCGAAAAGATTATCCAAAATACACTTCGCTCAAAACGGGATTTACAATGAGTGTGTTGAATGGGAAAATGAAAGGAGACAAGTTGTTTTACTAACCGAGTAGGATAATTAACACCCATCACATACCATGCCACTTTCACAGTCCAACTACATCAACTCTACCAGCATGGTGCTTTTAAGCAGTAAAGAATAAAGTGTATACTTCTAAAGGAAGTTGTCTCGTCTTTGTATGCAATTTAATGTTTCAGCACAGGCTCAGGTTAATGTGACCTTTCTGAGGCTGCAGCGATATGACCACTTCACTGAACCAGAATAACAGGATGTTCAGCTGTGATAACGCTTCAATACTGTCAATAAATCAGCCAGCAGTTTATATAAGTGTCCCTCTCCTGTTCTGCTCAGGAGGATCATTAAAACAGTGTGTGTGTGTGTGTGTGTGTGTGTGTGTGTGTGTGTGTGTGTGTGTGTGTGTGTGTGTGTGTGTGTGTGTGTGTGGCCGCTGTCCTAGGTGCTGGTTCTCGGACCACCGTGGATGTGTGAGCTGACGGGGGTTCTCGCTGTCGTCGATATGCTAGGCAGGATTTCCAATGCTAACAATGACAGAATGCAATCTCCACTGCAGAGGGGGTTTGCTGTTCTGCACATTGATATTATTTGAGGAAGCTTGGCAGTAAATTCAGCTGGTTTCTGTTTATTGGGCCTTTTTGGGATCCATTCTAGTACTTTATATTTCTCTTTGTCGTCTCTGAGTGATATAAGGCTGAGGTGCTGTTCCCAACTTATTTTCATTTGCTGTCTTATGTGTCATTTTCACAAAAAGACAGGCATGTAGAAACACTTATTTTATCCTTGGCAGAAAAGAGGAAGAAGAAACAGAAATTGAATCCAAGTAGATGCTTCTAATCTTCCAGGTGCAATCGAAAGTGATTTAAAGAGGCCCTGTTGTGCTTTTTTAGGCTTTTCCCTTTCCTGTAGTGTGTTATATAGGTTTCAGTGCATGTAAATGGTCTGCAAAGGTTCAAATTCCTGTATTCCCTCCAGAGGGAGTTTCTCTCCCCCCCCCCTTCGGTGTAATGACGTAAAACGGCCTCCACAACTTCTGTATTCCTATTCAGCCACTTGTTAACAACCATCGTTTTTCAGACACGTAAACTCTTCAGAAATCACCAGCGGGGTCACTGCTGATGTATTTAATGTCGTAGAACAAAACGTGATCCGTCTCTTCAATGTGTGTCAACCACAGACCTTATTTCCAGCTATTGTCCAAAGTTCTATGGAGAGATTGCATTGCTTTTTTGTTGAAGGAACCGGAAGAGCTAAAATGCTAACTTACTTCCGGGTTTTAGGACGCGTAACTGTGGCACTCTATTGGCTAGCGCTCCAACACATTGTATGTATAGGCGGGTTATCTCTGAGCATTTGCACAATCCCAACAGGGGCCGGCAAGCTAACCAATCATTGCAGACTGGGCTCTGGTTTCAGACAGAGGGTGAAAAGAGGTGCTGCAGCACAGGCAGTATGAGGATAATACACTTGTGGAACATTAAACCATGTAAACATGTCGGAGTAGAGACACAAAATACAAATATTAAACTGAACATGTGCATAATAGGGCCCTATTATGCTATGCAAAAGGTGCTGCTATAGTATCTTGGTGGTGGTGAATAATCTAAAGAAATGTCTTATTGTGAAGTAAAAACCATTCAGATAGAAATACAAATATGAAGTTATGAACCTGGAAATTGCCCCTCAGTCATTAAACCATTGAGAACTCCTGTGTTACAGCATGCTTTGTGGTTTGCTCGTCACCGTCATTTAACAAATCTGATCTCCAAATAAAAAGCAGTGCGACGCCTTGCTCACATGAAGGTGCATGCCCTCCAGGCAGAAAAGACCTGTCCTTGTAAACACAAAGGCAGCGCCACTAACACACAAACTTGTACAGGCATTGTTTACTGTACACACACACACACACACACACACACACACACACACACACACACACACACACACACACACACACACACACACACACACACACACACACACACACACACACACACACACACACACACACACACACACACACACACACACACACACACACACACACACACACACACACACACACACACACACACACACACACACACACATGCTGTTGATGGTGCAGGTAAAGCTTTCCCAAGCAATTTGAACTTTGTGTGAGACTGGCAAACATCCCTGTGTGTATGGTAAGCAGATTTTCTGCCTTCTTGCGCAAAACTACAATAAGGGAGAGTGGGACGGAGCGGGGGGGAGGAGGGAAAGAGAGAGAAGGGAGGAAAAACATGGCAAAGGGAGAGAGAGAGAGATACGGAGAATGACAATGTGTTTTAGTGCTTACCTTCAACAAAATGAAGGTAGAAGGGGAAAGGTCAGAAGATACACTGGGAAGGTGAGATCTCTCTCTGTCTTGAGGATGGCAGCAGCACAGAGGAAAAGCTTTTCTCACAGCGAGGGAATGACAGTAAACCTGAATCAAGTCGCATCTCAACACAGCTTCTACTCAAATCAATCAAATGATGGAGGGTAAGAAATGCACTGTAAATGAAAGACTAGTGTGCTGACTTAAGAGGATCATTGTAGCAGGTAGTTTGAATTGTTGTTTCTGTTTCAAATAGTCTCCAAGGATTGGAATGAATTCAAATGTAGACTGAAGTCATCTTGTAACGAGGATGTTTCGGACTCCAAATGATATTTAAACTGCAATATGGACTGGTGAAATATCCACATCGCAACTAGTGCAATATTTGATAGAACATGTGTGAAAATAGCTGAATTAAGTATTGGTGCTGCAGAGAATTCCCGGCCTACAAACCATTTTCAAACCAACTTATCACCAATCGTTGTTTGGTTAATAAAACATTATTTTTATGGCTTTTCAATGAAAATGTGAATAATGTTTTAAAAATCATCATTCCCTAGAATGCTGTAAAAAAAAGAACATTGTCTCATATCTTAACGTTACCTCAACGGTTCTTATGAAAGCTTATAAATAAATTAGTTATACCCAAAAGCGTCTACATTTTTAAACAAAACAAATATAATTGTATTGGTGGCTTCTTCTGTGAAATTGTTAATATGATAGATGTGTAAGTCTTAAAACTGAGAACAGTTCAAGTCAATTCATTCATTTTCCCAGCTTAGTTGAATACCCGATTCTGATTGGTTATTTGGGCATTTCCGAGGTTGTCATTTTTCGCTAGAAGACCGCTACTATAGAGAACACACTGTTGCTAAGGAGGATCAAGGCATTATGTGCAATTGTTTATCACATAGATGTGTACGTCTTAGAACTGAGAACAGTGTTATCTGGTGGCACTGACTCTGTATTAATACTACATATGAAATAAAGCCGGAAAGCAAAATACTGCCATCCACCACTGCTGCACCAAATATCTTCACACACACACACACACACACACACACACACACACACACACACACACACACACACACACACACACACACACACACACACACACACACACACACACACACACACACACACACACACACACACACACACACACACACACACACACACACACACACACACACACACACACACACACACACACACACACACACACACACAGTATATAGAGTAAAGAGTATTCCATTTAAGGGGGTGTATGAATACCTCGTGCGATCATGCAGGTGATACTTGTTTTAAACAATATCATCAAAAAGGGAGCTCAGTAAGCCTCACAATGACACCATTTATTGCAGATTGGATTGTGTTTGATGTATTAATTATTCATTTTCTATCTGGTAACTTTTTACTATAAAATATTGGTTGTCAATGATTGTTTTTTAATTTGTCAAAGTGTTAACTGTGTATCATATGTGCATGCCCTGTAATAATATCATTTTTTGAAATACTACTTTTCCCCCTGCCCGAAACACCTCCATTGGACTCATTTGTTACATAGTGACATCACCACGTAGCACACGTACTTCTATTGGTTAGCACTCCAACTCATTGTACGTGATAGGCTTAAAGGAAGGACAACTGTAAGCTGTTCACCAATCACAACAAAGCTGGCCAGCTAACCAATCACAGAGCAGACTGGGCTCTGGTTTCAGACAGAGGGTGAAAAGAGGTGCTGCAGCACAGGCAGTATGAGAAAAATAAAGAGCTTTAGAACATTAAAGCATGGAGACATGTCACGGTAGAGGCACACTATAGAAATATGGAACTATAACTTAGCATTATAGGGCCCCTTTAAAGTACGTTTTATTTTACCATCTCTTCTAAAATAACAGTAAAATTCATCTTGCCCTCTTGAACTGTGTGTGTCCTCAGGTGTGCATTAGTGTCAGACAGTGATGGTAAATGCCACATTAGCACCTTAAAAAAAGAGACCTCGCAATATTGTCATTAGGAAGGCTTTGTTTTCTTACCTTAAGCAAAACAACTGATTCAGTTCTGCGGGTCCGAGCTGGGTAATAGATGTTCTGTGAATCATGCTAAGTCACCTAAAATAAATGTTCCAATAACAATGATACATGTACAAGCTGTCCTGCTCTGAAATGTGCACTGAGCGCTGATGAGGTACAACAAGTGAAAACAACAGTGTAGCTGCATGTAACAGAGATGTGTTGTTAACCTTTCACTGTATTATATACATTTGAACTGATAAACACAATATCTTTTTTTAATTTAAAAAACATTGTATATACAGGACTGTCTCAGAAAATTAGAATATTGTGATAAAGTTCTTTATTTTCTGTAATGCAATTAAAAAAACAAAAATGTCATACATTCTGGATTCATTACAAATCAACTGAAATATTGCAAGCCTTTTATTATTTTAATATTGCTGATTATGGCATACAGCTTAAGAAAACTCAAAAATCCTATCTCAAAAAATTAGAATAGTTCCTCAGACCAAGTAAAAAAAAAAAGATTTATAACAGCAAAACACAATCAAACATTTGAAAATGTCCATTAATGCACTCAGTACTTGGTTGGGAATCCTTTTGCACGGATTACTGCATCAATGCGGCGTGGCATGGAGGCGATCAGCCTGTGGCATTGCTGAGGTGTTATGGATGCCCAGGATGCTTCAATAGCGGCCTTTAGCTCATTAGCATTGTTGGGTCTGGTGTCTTTCAGCTTCTTCTTCACAATACCCCACATATTCTCTATGGGGTTCAGGTCAGGGGAATTTGCAGGCCAATCGAGGACAGTAATGCCATGGTCAGTACACCAGTTACTGGTGGTTTTGGCACTGTGGGCAGGTGCCAGATCATGCTGGAAAATGAATTCCTCATCTCCATAGAGCTTTTCAGCAGACGGAAGCATGTAGTGCTCTAAAATCTCTTGGTACACAGCTGCATTTACTCTGGGCTTGATGAAACACAGTGGACCAACACCAGCAGCTGACATGGCTCCCCAAACCATCGCTGACTGTGGGAACTTCACACTGGATTTCAAGCAACTTGGATTTTGCTCCTCTCCAGCCTTTCTCCAGACTCTGGCGCCTTGACTTCCAAATGAAATACAAAACTTGCTTTCGTCTGAAAAGAGGACTTTGGACCACTGTGCAACTGTCCAGTGCTTCTTTTCCTTAGCCCAAGTCAGACGCCTCTTCCGTTGTCTTGAGTTCAGAAGTGGCTTGACCATGGGAATACGGCTATTGTAGCCCATTTCCCGGACACGTCTGTGAACAGTGACTTTTGATACCTGGACTCCAGCTTCAGTCCACTGTCTTTGAAGCTCCCCCAAATTCTGGAAGCGACTCTTCTTCACAATGCTGTTAAGGCTGCGGTCATCTCTCTTGGTTGTGCAGCGTTTCCTGCCACATTTCCCCCTTCCAACAGACTTTTTGTGGATGTGCTTTGAAACTGCACTCTGTGAACAGCTTGCTCTTTGAGAAATTTCTTTTTGTGTCTTACCCTCCTGATGGAGGGTGTCAATGACGGTCCTCTGGACAGCAGTCAGATCAGCAGTCTTCCCCATACTTGTGATTTAGTTTACTGAACCAAGCTGAGTGTTTTTCAAGGCTCAGGAAACCCTTGGTGTTTCGAGTTAATTAGACGATTCAAGTGATTCGTTGAACACCCTACTAGTATACTTTTTCATGATATTCTAATATTTAGAGATAGGATATTTGAGTTTTCTTAAGCTGTATGCCATAATCAGCAATATTAAAATAATAAAAGGCTTGCAATATTTCAGTTGATTTGTAATGAATCCAGAATGTATGACATTTTTGTTTTTTTAATTGCATTACAGAAAATAAAGAACTTTATCACAATATTCTAATTTTCTGAGACAGTCCTGTATACTGTAACATCAATATGGTTTGGCAGATAATCATTTTTTTACACATTTAGGTTTTATATGGCAGAAATAAGTAAAGCCTTTTTTTATTATAGAATAAAATAGAATATATACATACAATTAAATAATTAAATAAACAAAAGTAGTAATAATATGCAACAAAAAGATTAAAAAAAGTTATAAAAACAAAATAATTTAACATATAATGACCAAAGAACAATACAATAAAATAAAACATATTATATAAACGTGTTAAGTGCCAGCATTGCGCTCTGAGGTAGTAGTTAAACAACCTGATGGCCACATCCAAATAATATACACATATTATATAATATCAGCTAAGCTACGTGAACAAAATCTGTAATAAATTTGAATAATGCATATAAACTCTTGTTCACATTCAAGTATCTTATATCAATCTCTAACTAACTATACTATATATCAGTTCCTGCTTTTATTCCAATTAAAAGAGTATTCAAACATAAACTACAATAACTGCAGTTCAGGTCATTCTTATTGTCGTAATATTATTTCCTCTTAGGGATACTTAAGGTTCATCTTATCTCACATGATCTATTCAGATAAGACATCTGAGGAACAGGTAAGTGATCTTGAGATGTGACTTACACGATAAAGATTGTAAATAGATAAAAATCTTTAGCTAACAACCAAGATAGTAAATAACAAACTATCAATTTCTGTCTGTAAAAAAAAAAAGCCTTAAATATTTTTAAATAAAGGGCATAAAAAGGTTCTGATGAACTAATTTTAGTTCCGGCTCTTTTTGGTGTGAATCCAACATTTCGGAACGCGCCTATCATCTCAATGTGTTAAAAAGTTGTTTATAGAGTCACAGCTATACAAGCATCCATATTTAAGTATGGCTGCAGAGATCAAGAGCTATAAAAACGATTATATTTGACCTTTTTAATATTTATTTCTGCCCTACTCCGACAATGACCAAAGAAGTGAGGGAGTTGTAACTTAAAGTGGTATTTTTAATAGAGTTTTTTTTCATTTAAGAAAAAAGTGTGTCTTGTTTTGTGTTTTATTGCTGCTGATTTTATTAATTGGGTATTGACAAAGAAAAAAATGGTCAGTTTTCGTCAAAGAGTGGCGAAGACGATGGCAAACAAAATAAGTATTTATATGCAAACATTGCAGATTGTTACTTAAACCCAGTAAGCATTATTTCCATCATCAGAAGCATCTCAAATGATAGTGCATCTTATAGAAAAATACTCCAACATATACAAATGACTTACTTGAGCATATCTGTATCCTGCAGCCACAAATAACTAATCAAACTACACAAACAGTGTGTGTGTTTTTCTGTGTGTATATGTGTGTGGATGTATGAGAGGGAGCCATATTGCCGGTGGGAGAGGGGAGAGGGAGGGGTGGTGGGAGGTAGGGAGGGAGTGTGGGAATAAAGACAGAGGAAAGATGGAGAGAGGGAGCTTTGCGCAACCATCAATCACCTTCTTGGGGTTCAAGTTTATTTGGATTCATTTTTTATGAATTTTTTATCAAAAAACACAGCACACAGAGAGGGAGAGGAGCCGGCCGGGAGCGAGAGAATGAAGGGAAGATGGAGGGAGAAAAAAGCATGGGGAAAGAGGAAGAGGGGAAGGGGAAGGCAGGAGCAGGAGGGGGGACTAGTGAGGGGATGAAGAAGAAGGCAGTACGTGTGATACTATCCATTGGTTTTAATGCACATTTTCTTTTTGTAAGTAGAGCGGTTGACGCTAACCCTAGTTTCCACCGGGTCCGTCTGCGTCGCGTAACGGCTGCGCCGCGGTTTTGGTCCGGCCTCCTCCGGCGTCATACCCTACCGGGCGCGTTTCAGAAGCATTTCAGAAGCGGAGCGTCTTGCCTGCCGGCTCGCAGTTTTAGTTGATTTGGGCATATTTCCCTGGACAGGCTACTTTGTACAGACAAAGTTCATAATAATTGTAATATCCCAGTTATAAACGACATGAATCAAAGATGCGTTGCTGTATTTTAGCGGTAAAAGAAAAATGCATTTATCATCGTAATTATTCTATATATATAATTTACACAGTGCCTGTAAACCGGAGGAGAACGCTGGCATTTCTCCTCCTACTTGAAAGACTACGGAGGGATAGGGTCTGCAAAATTAGTTTGTGTGTGTATATATATAGGCCTATATATATATGCTATATATGCTCTGAACGTTCCACTTCCTGCCTGCCCGACATTACCTTACGGCTGCGTCGCGTCGAAAAATAGACTTCAATCCTATTTCGAGTGGAGCCCAGCGGCGAGACGCTTCTGGGACGCTTCTGAGCCGTAACTCGGCGCGTCTGGTGGAATAGCACCCATTGCGCCCCAACCTTGGACACTTTCAAAAAAGCCCTCAAAACGCACCTTTTCACCAAGGCTTTCCCCACTATATAGTTAGTTTGATAGGTTTATTTTTATTTTTCCGCTACTTGCTTGCCCCCCCCCTCCCTGACCTGTCTGCCTCTTTTCCCCTACTCCCACCCCCTGCCCGACTTGTGAAGCGACCTTGGGTTTCGTGAAAGGCGCTATATAAATATTATGTATTATTATTATTATTATTATTATTATTGACTAGAGTGGCCGCGATCCTTGCGGACGCCGCGGCGCAGCCTTAACGCGGCCTTAACGCGGCCGTAACGCGACGCAGACGGACCCGGTGGAAACTAGGGGGGGGGGGGGGGTAATTTCGGTGCAGTAAACATGTCATAGTGTCATTGGGCTAAATACCCAACCCAAACATTATTTTTGTTGGGATGTCTACGGTATATATAGATAGAATTGTCAGCTAAAGGACACGTAATGTAATGGTCACATTCGTAGAATCGTGAAATGCTTGGCTGAGTTGGGAAAGTTTGTGTGTCAATGAAAGGAAAATGTGACAAAGTACAAAATGGAATCCATCCAGCGAATAAATGATGACGTACATTACGCATTTGCCGTCAACGCCAATTGAAGCGACTGAAAATGTTCTCATCGTGTCAAGCAAATCTGAGTAACCTTCATCACACCAAAGTAAGTTGGGGGAAATGTGTGATCCACTTGGATGGAAACCTGGCTTGTGAGAGTTGAATGGGTCGAAAATAGGAATATAAAAAAGAGGGAGAAGATGCGTTGAGGGCAGAAAGAGGGAGAAAAGCGTGTGCACAGACATTTGTATAAGGAATGCATCTAGAAAACGATCTCACAAATCTGGAGAAAGAGAGAAAGAAGAGCCGTAATCCGCTTTAGCTCTTCATAACTATTTTGTATTCTCTATTTCTCCGTGTTGCTCTTTTTCCAATCTATCATTTGCGCATCATGTGATCTCGGTCTTGTTGTGATCAGTTTCCATCTCTCGCTACCTTCTCTGCCCTGAAACAAAAAGCAAGAGCCTGAATTCCCTGCGTTACATAGTTCTCTTTTTCCAGTGCAGCCCACTTCTCCATGCTTTACTAACATATGACTCACAATGCCTCCTCGCCATTCAGCTAATTCATTCCTTCTCTTCTACCGTTTAATCATCATCACTCTCTCCTTTTCCTCTCTTCCGTTGTCACTATCTGTCCATCCTGGCTTGTCAGAAGTTTTGAACCCATGCTAACAGCAGAGCTCTTTGGCGTGACACACACATTTCACTCCATTCACACGCTCACACGCCACACCTTGTATTTCTCACGCAGAGATTTCTTTCCAGGGTACCGCCCACCAAGTTGCGCCGCAATTAGGCTTGTTTGAGACGCGTGCACTCCACTAGCACCCCCCCCCCCCCCCCCCCCCCCTCCCCCCCTCCCGTTGACATTTGCGGTACAGAGGGCTTCATGGGAACTTTGAGGGGAGCCAGAAGTTGGAGTACCAAACACCGCTGCCAAAATCTCACTCTGAACTCTGTTCAAAACTTGAGAGCCCTGTAACAGTGCTTTCTACTCCGGTCACTGTGCGCTACTGTCATTGTTAGCTTTGTTGCTTTGTTGAACCCAAACGGCTTTAAAAGTCACATATCTTTTTTTAGATTGACAAAGTTGCACTATTTATGTTAGCCAAAAACAGGATTTATCTTTCTCTTCCTGTATACAGCATATTTTTCTGACACTAAGCGAGGCTTGCTAGTCTGTTAGCAGCTAGTTTCCCAGCTAGCAGTCTCTTGATCACCAAGGCTCTCACACCTATTGTGCTAGGACGCATGGTGAATTATTCTAGATCACTAACCGTGACCAGGTAAAGGAGAATGTTGAAGGAAAATGTAAGTATTTGCAAGAACATGGCAGTATAACCTCAAGCTTGTAGTTTATATTAGCGCCAACAGAAGATACGAGTTATGTTCGGTAGCAATTATACTAGCAAGCTTCTAAAAGTAACAAATGATAGCCCTGAATTCATTGTATTTCAATTACAGATTATATTTATCATCTCACATTGATGGACATGTATTGTTGATTGTTTTTTCTTCTATCTGCCAAGGGACACATATGCTAATTAGCTTGAAGCTAACTGGTGCTTAATTACTTTTAATTGCGCATTGTCCCTGTTAAAATAACTAAAACAAAAAAAGAATAAGAATTAAACCAAAATGAAGCAGCCCAAAGGAATAGCACTGACTGAATTGTTGATGGCAGAGAAGAATGTATCTTTGGAAAAAACATTGGCGAGCTGACCATCTTGTGTAGTGTTCGAAATCAATCTGGCAATGCTTTGTAAACATAGATTAACCATTTAGTCTGTGTGAACACGGAACAGTGTGGAACCCTCTCCCCACCCTCCCTCGTTTTTCTCTCCCGTCTTCCCTCTGCCACTCTCTTTTCTCAGTATCAGGTACAAGACTGTTGGATTAGGTTCCTTTAAGAGCGGATTAGCTGTGTCGGAGCCGTTTGAGGTAAATTGTTCCGAGGAGTCAATCTACCCCCTCCACCAATACCATCACCACCAACGCCCCCTGTTTTCCTCTGGAAGAAAGAGTCAAAATTCTCAAACCTAATCCTCAAAGAGCCTACCACACCTCCCCCTGTAACACCCCCCCCTCTGTCTGCCTTCTCCGTTTTCCTCCGCCATTCGCTCCTTCCTTCTTTGAGCCCACACAGTGGAGTGATGTAGAGTGATAGACGTGGGGATGGGTGGGGTGGGGGTTAAGAGGCAGGGCTGGAATATGAATGCAGAGCCTCCGACAGACGCACGTAGGTGAACCGTACGACTTTACTAGACTGGCTGCTATGGTCATGTGTGTATGTGTATGTATACCTACTGGAGCATGTCACTGAACAGTGGTGAGTGGTGTTAATGGTAAGTGGCAACGTGTGTGTGTGTGTGTGTGTGTGTGTGTGTGTGTGTGTGTGTGTGTGTGTGTGTGTGTGTGTGTGTGTGTGTGTGTGTGTGTGTGTGTGTGTGTTAGCATCTGACTGAGCAGATGGGGAAGGTGGGGTGCATTTTGGGGACAAGGGCGGGGTCACATCTGTGTCGTCCCTCGACTTTGTCTTTGTGTGTGTGTGTGTGTGTGTGTGTGTGTGTGTGTGTCTCTTGGCACGGGAGCAACATTTATAGAGGCATCAACACAAACAAGGTGATGATTAGCAAGTTGGCACACACACACCATGGTCTGAATTAACCAACTGACCTCACACACTTGCTTTTAGCCAAATTATTCTCCTCCCATCTTTCTCCAAAATAAATTAGGCTTATATCCAATTTGTACAACATTGATAGTGATCTGTTAATGCAATCTGCAGCTGAGCCGTATGCCATAATTATCTCTAAACTATACACAAGAACAACCTGCTTACAGCCTGGAACAATTGGACAGACATGCTGTCGTGTGTACACACACACACACACACACACACACACACACACACACACACACACACACACACACACACACACACACACACACACACACACACACACACACACACACACACACACACACACACACACACACACACACACACACACACACACACACACACACACACACACACACACACACACACACACACACACACCCTACTCATCTTGGAGCTGCCATTGATTTGGGCTGCAAGGTGCTGTGAGCAATGGTTGCCATGGCAACCGGCAGCCGAGCAAGGCAGCCAAACTTTGAGCTGGCACGAGGGGAGTCTGTGTGTGTTGTTTGTGAGTGTGTATATAAGAGGTAGAGCAACCAAGCATGAATTTACATTTCTGTGCTTGCGTCTGTGTGCGTGTGTGTGTGTGAGAGGTGCTGGCGGGGTGACAGCAGTCTGTTTAGTATGCAGCCTTCTGACTGCATCCTTTCTCCATGCGTCCCTTTGGCCCAGACACAGCATAAGAATGACACACACACACAGCAGGTGCCTGCAGACATATTGTGTCATGACTGGTTTACTACACATTGAAGCCTGCAGGTGAGGTTAATATAAGTGAGTGACACACACACACACACACACACACACACACACACACACACACACACACACACACACACACACACACACACACACACACACACACACACACACACACACACACACACACACACACACACACACACACACACACACACACACACACACACACACACACACACACACACACACACACACACACACACACACACACACACACACACACACACACACACACACACACACACACACACACACACACACACACCCCAGCAGCCTGTTGGTGGAGGTGAGTATTGATATTTCCTCCCCAACCCTGTACTCACACCCCCGGGCGTGTCGAATGGGTGGAGATGGTCTGCCTCGGTGTGTTTTCTCTGGCACTGTCGGAGCAAACCAAACAGCTTTGGTGGTGTGTGTGTGTGTGTGTTGTGGGGTGTGTGGGGACCCTGGGAATTGTTTTCCCTCCTGCTGCTGTTGATGCTGCTCTAACACACACACACACACACACACACACAAGATACATAAACACACACTTATGTGCCCACTCTTATCTCATATATTAGCTTAATACACTCACAATCATGCATGCTCACTGTATTATAAACACACACATGCATACAATCCTACATAACTTATATCCACACAGTTCTATCACAAGAATGAACACACTTTGACTTGCATTAAACCACACAAATACTTTTATATATATATATATATATATATATATATATATATATATATATATATATATATACATATACATTCATTAAGAGCGTACACAAGCAATGACAAACACACACAGGCACAAACACACACTATTGATCCGGAGCGGAGCTCGGCACTAACGGCTGCCTCTAAGCACAGGAGAGGCTGAGTGGTTAAGGAGGCAGAGGAAAAGGGAGGGAGAGTGAGGATGAATGAAAGAGATGGGAGAGGAAAAAAGTACATGGGGAAGGGAAAGCAGATGTGTGGAAAAGAAAGGAGAAGAAAAAAGGACATGTGGAAAGAGGAAAGGAGGTGGAGAGGGGTAAGGAAATCTTAAAGGAGGAAAGGATGCGAGGAGATGAAACGAGAGGATGGAAAGGAAAGATAATGTTAGGAAAAGAAAAGGAGAGGCAAGTACAATTTAGAAAAAGGTAAGGATGCCAGGAGAGGAAACCAGAGAAAATACGAGAAGCAGCGTTTCCGCCAGGGGGGCGTCTTGCCGTCATTTGACGCCCTTATTCAGCTCGGAACGCCCTGAACTCGAGCCGAGGGCGTCCAAAACAATTAATAATTTGAGAGAAGATCGAGAGTTTTTATCGCTTGAAATGACGAAAAGGAAAAAGGACAAGGACATCCCTCTGTTGGAGGGGCAATGGAGTCTGGTGGGATTCTTTTCGGAGTATTGAAGATCGTTTCCCGACATCGGCGGTGCCTCACACAGTGAACTGCGAGTGCCGGAGCCTCACAGCGACGAAACTGAGGCTCCGTGGTAAACTGTGGTAACATGAAAAGCCGTTTGGGAGCCGAAAGAGCCGGCGCTTTAAGTGAGCCGAGTCAAATGACCCGCTAACGGCTAACGTTGGTTTTCTGTGGTTCGCATTGAAGATGACGTCACGGCTCCGCCTACACTGCGTTACTATAGTTACTGCCCCAGCTACTAAACTGTAATGGAAATGCAGCATAGAGTGAGCCTGGCCTAACAAGGCCTAACTATACCGTACTAAGCCGTGCGAGGCCCTGCAGTGGAAATGCGCCATTAGAGGCTAGAGAGATATAGAGACAGAGAGAGCAAATACACAGCAGTCTCAACCCTGCCCCCCCCTCCACCTCGCCCCCCCTCTCCACCTCCTGCCTCCCCCTCCCTCCCCATCTTCAGAGCCTCTCTACAGGAACTGAGAGCGGCTCTGCTCAAGCCCTGACATGTGTGAGAGAGATGGAGGAGTGAGAGAGTGAGCAGTATTCACTTGTGTGGTGCGTGCGAGTGTGTGTGTGTGTGTGTGTGTGTGTGTGTGTGTGTGTGTGTGTGTGTGTGTGTGTGTGTGTGTGTGAGACTCAGACAGAGTGTGGGGGGTGACAGAGTGAGCAGGAGATGAAATGTGTGTACGTGAGGAGGAGAGGGTGAGAGCGGGAAGGTAATATCTCCAGCTCATGGGAAAAGATGGAGGAAAGCGAGAAAAGGACAGTTCTTTCTCCCCCCATCCTTCAAATTGTGGTTGGGAAAAGTACAATGCCGATATTAGTACTTGATATTTGGGAGTTAAAAAAATTATATTAAATAAAAGGGATTATATATATATATATATATATATATCCATTTATATAAAATAAAATGTGTCTTCCATAGGAACATATAGCATGAAACGCCGACCTTCCTGCCAGAAATGCCCTGATAATAAAAACTTGCATTTCTATTGGTTAGCCCGTCAACGCATTGTATGTGTAAACATGTCACAGAAAGACACAAAATACAATATGAACTGAACATTTGCATAACAGGGGCCCCTTTAAATGTGTTCTCCTTTGTAAAGCGCTTCATAACTATGTTTACAAAAGTTAATATATAAATAAAGGATATCATTACTGTGTTTTACGTGATGCTGTTTTCTTTGTGGTATTTTCAACTTATTTCAGTTTTATGTGAAAGCACTTGCAAATCTGTTTTGAAAGGTGCTATATGAATAAAGTGTATTATTATTATTATTGATTTTTGAATTATTATTATTGTTACTTTTATTATAATAATTTATAATAATAAATTGATAACTTTTAAAATATAACATTTGAAAATTGTTGAGAAGAAAAACAATTAAATCTGTCATTAATATTGGTCTAGAGAACACATAACATATTTGGTTCTAGTTCAACACATGAGATGTTCTGGGCAACTGGCTTTGCGTGTGTGTGTGTGTGTGTGTGTGTGTGTGTGTGTGTGTGTGTGTGTGTGTGTGTGTGTGTGTGTGTGTGTGTGTGTGTGTGTGTGTGTGTGTGTGTGTGTGTGTGTGTGTGTGTGTGTGTGTGTTTGCCACCCCTGAGACCTTGTGGAGGTCAGGGTTCTCCTATGATGAAGAAAGGGATAACAAAAAGGACAGAGAGGATGATGAGAGAGGCTTTACCTCTGGAAAGAGAGGGGTGGAGAAGGTGGAAAGCAGGAGGGGCTTTGTCAGAGAGTGCATGCCTGTGGGTGTTTTTCAAAGCCTGTTTATTTGTGTGTGTGTGTGTGTGTGTGTGTGTGTGTGTGTGTGTGTGTGTGTGTGTGTGTGTGTGTGTGTGTGTGTGTGTGTGTGTGTGTGTGTGTGTGTGTGTGTGTGTGTGTGTGTGTGTGATGATGTCGTGACTCACAGGGCTATTAGCACCAGCTCCTTCGTGCACTGTAGTCTGTGCGACACCCTGGTCTTTTACACACAAGCACACACATGTGCTTACTTCCACACTCACAAACAGTCAAACATCCCACTCTAATTTATCAGGATGACACCAGAAGCCATCCTATGAGCCCAACATCTGTCAATCCATTCTCGTCCAATCAGACTCAGCTGCACACACGCTTGTGCAACACGCCACATCGGTCTCTAAACTCTGACACACACACACACACACACACACACACACACACACACACACACACACACACACACACACACACACACACACACACACACACACACACACACACACACACACACACACACACACACACACACACACACACACACACACACACACACACACACACACACACACACACACACACACACACACACACACACACACACACACACACACACACACACACGTCTTTTGCTTCCCGCCGCTCGCTGCTCCTCTGAGACATCCACCACCGTGGCGACGGTAACCGCGACAACGAGCATAAATTAGCGTCATGGCGATGTGCAAAGCGAGGGAGCAACAATTAAAGCTTGACTAACGAGCTTTTGAGGAGCGAGGCTGAAGTTTCCCCGAGCAGCTGCTAACTGGATTAGCCTACACACACACAGTCACACACAGACTAACAGAATCAGAGAGGAAGCGAGGATGGAGCAGAGAGACAGTGATGTTTAAGCACCACCTGTGAGACAACACAACACACATAGCCAAAGGTTAATGTACATACTCTAATGCAGACAAAGGAATCTGAATCTAAACACAGCTAGCATCACCTGCCCAAACAAAAACAAATACTACCAAGGGAATCTGCATATAAAAACATATTACTCAGCATCAAGAAATATACATGTACAGACTACTAATTCAGCTTAGTTTTGACATAAATCAACAGACATACATACGTTGACCTGTATGGTCCAACTAATTCTCTCTCTATGAACTGAAACTGACTGCTTTTGCTAAAGCAGCAATACATTGTTTGTATCATGAGATCTCTTTTCTAGCACCTAAACAATAATGACTGATGAAAGTATTGATAATACTGCCATTGGTTTGTCATCCAATATTTTAGCTTTGCAAGGGGAACACTGTTGGAGAAATCTAAAAAGGTAGGGATGGCACGTCACCACTTTTTTAAATGTTAGGTATCTACTTGTACCAATCCAAACGGTCTTTTCCCCTCTCTTTAGCAGCAACTCTAAAAGTCAGAAACGTGAAGCCAATGCAGATGTACCTTAAACATGGATTTACTCGAATATTTGATGGTTGTAAAAATAAGTCTGGTTGTATAGAAGTCTATGAGAACATGACACTGCTTCTTGCTTGAATTATTACCTCCGTAAACATTTGTTCTATTGAGCTGATGTTCCCAATCGCTATAAATCCAATGTGAAATTAAATCAAACTCCCATTTTGAATGCTGACTTTTAATTCATAGATATCTACTCTCCAAGCCAAGATGACATCACTGACATCGTCAGTTATTATCTCAGACTAGACAAAGCATTATAAGAACAACAGAAGACTTTAATCAAAACTATTTCTATTTCTTGGTAGTATCCGTAGTGAAGTGATATTGATTTGTAAAAAGGTTCAGCTTCCCCTTTAAATGTTATCACTTCTTGTTCATATCCTATGCTAAAATGAAGCCGTCTGCACCCGCCATAAACTGTGAATATTTTGCATTTTAGACACTCTGCATTGCTCACTTATTTCCAGGCCCTTGACTTTCTTTTTATTATGCTCCATCCTCACTCTACATAAATCTCTCTCTTTCTGCATTCTCCTTTAAGTCTCTTTCTCTCTTCCACCTCTCCGCTCCCTTCCCGCTCTCCAATTCTCCTCTGCTCACTCAAATAAATCTCTCCACTCCTACCCCCACTCCCCGAAATCTATGATACACACAAACATGCATGTGCACAGGCTCGCGCTCGTTCGCTCACTTACGCACACAAACACACAGCCCTTCAGGCAGCAGCCACAATGGCCCCATATTAATAAATCTGCTCCTTTATTGGTGCTGAGTGTCTCTGGCAGGGGGAGAAAGAGAGGGAGGAGAGGGGGGCGGAGGAGCAGGACAGGAGACGTAGAGATCTTTAGACGGGAGGAGGAGGTGACTGACGGTAGCCATATCATCAACGCAAGGGAGGTAGAGTGAGAGAGACAGAGAGATAAAGGGAGACAACATTGACAAGTGAATCATCAACAAGAATGCACACACACTTTCTATTGACGATGGCCCTGAGATAATAAGAAGAAGTGTGATCTTGCACTTGTGTGACTGTTTATTTGTGAGGGTATAGTCCTCCTATTCTCCTTAACGTCCTCCGTCCGGCGGGTTATTAAAGACACCTGACACCTGGCCAGAGCACCGGAGCGTTACAGTGGGCTGCGCTGGTCGCTGGGGCTTGGAAAACAAACTGCCAGAGGCGGGCTTTTGGTAATGACAGCAGCTAGCTTGGCTTAGCGCTCCAATCTCAGCCATCAGTCAGCTGTGACAGATTGGGGATATGAGCTAAGGAGCCGTTTAGCTTTGGTGTTTGCCGTGGTGTGTGAGTGCATGCGCTTGTGTGTCTGGGAGGAGTGGGTGTGGGGGGAGAGGCTATCAGTGCTGCTAGTGTTGCAGAGGCATCAATACACTGTCGACAGGCCATTTTCCTATGCCTATTCCCAGCCCTGGCTTGTTGCTGGGGAAACTACCGCCATTTTACCTTCTCTGGCTACACCTTAGGAAGGTTTTGTAAAACAGCAACCATTTTTCCATAATCTGCCCAGGTCAACTGTTCGAATTGAATCTGTGTGTTGCATCCATTTTACTTATACATTTTATAGAAAGTCTCGAGTGGACAGTCAATGTTTCCTGTAGCACATCAAAGATTGACAATCGAAACCTTTCAAGTGTTCCTAAGGTCTTAGGTTGAGAGTTCTTTAACACCAGCATCCTTTAACATGGCATTCAACTCCAGATTTCTGTTTTCATCTGAAGAATGACTCAGGAATCGGAGCTTGAGCTACAGACAGCTGAAGGAAACCTTTCTCCTGGTTCTGCGCAGAAGCAACAGGAATTGACTTCTCTTGAACCGAACCAATACAATGCAAACAACTTTGTTTCGCCCCATTGATTTACTAGAAGGCCACTAAGAGAGCACTATCCTGGTGCTTGCTTACACAGAGTTTCTTGAAGATCGTGCCAGTAGTCATACCGTAATCTTGCAGACAAACAGTTAAACCAAACCGCAATCATAACCTCCTTGAGCGAAGTGAAGAAGCAACAGGTGCCTTGCCTTACCTGTCCATGAGGCTGCATGGCGCTGTAGGGCATGTTCTGGTTCAACACCTTCTGCTTCATCAGCAGCATCCTCTTCTGCTCCTCACTCAGGTGGGCCGTCTGTCCCGGGATTGGCCCCTGGGTCTGCCCCGGCCCCACGCCCTGGCCGCCGCCTCCCCCACCACCCATGTAGGGAGGCATCATGGGGTTCTTGACCTGATTGTTCCCTCCCATGGGGGGAGTCATCCTCTGGCCCATGTGATCGACTCCACTGCCGCTGAAGTGACTCAGTGGTTTGGTGTTGTTGTACGACAACATGGCTGCCGTGTGCTGCTGCTGTTTGGTCATGGCGTTCTGGTTAATGCTGTTTGGCTGTTGCTGGCCCATCATGCCCATGTGGTTGTGAGGGAGGTAGTTGTTCATGGGGGCTTTGGGCCCATTGTTTGGGGTCATCCCAGCCACTAGAGGGCCCTGTGGAGCGTTAAAGGCTTGCGGTGGGTACATCATGGGGCTGTTGGGTTTGTCTTGGTTAAAGGGACCAGAGTTATAAGGACTGGTTGGAGCTCCTGCAGGGGACCAGTTAGCTGCTTGTTGCTGCTTCTGCTGCAGCAGTTTGGCACGCTGCTGAGCCATTGCTTTTAGCTGCTCTGCTGGAGAAAGTTCTGGTGTCACTGGCCCAACAGGCTGACCTCCAGGTGCAACTCCTGTCGCTCCAGGTCCCGTGCCCGCTTGACTGACCCCCGGGCCTGGGTTCATCATGTATCCATTGGCTGGCCTAGAGACTGCTTGTGTCTGAGCCTGGGTTGGGGTCTGAGGGGAGCGAGCCACGCAGTTGTGCAATGGGGAACCTGATGCCATGGCAACGGCTGGAGACTGCTGCAAAGGTTGCTGAGGAGGCGTTCCGTTGGCAGTGGTGGCAAACTGAGGGCCTGACGACGATGGTCGGACCTGAATGGTCCAAAAACAAAAAATAATACTATGAGACTCATGAACTCTTAAATGAATGTTTCAACACAAATCTGGTTGAAAATAAAGACATAGAACAGGTCGCCTAGTTCTTTCTAGGCTAAAAATAAAGTTTACACATTGTCTCTTGTTTGTTCAGTCTTTACACACAAAGCAAAGTAAAAATAATGTTGTGTTGTTTTAGCGGGAGTTACTGTCAGAATGTTGTTGTCACAAGGTTTGGTACCTTTGAATAGTGTATACTAAAACCCCATTGTGAAGGAAAACTTTTCCAGCTATTTGAGTCAGAATTGGCCCGATATTGGTTTGTTCATTAAGAAATAGCCATGAGAAGCAAGCATCTTATCGTTCTGTTTTTATACAAATGAGACAAAACAAATAACTACATCAATTGTACTAAACAAATTAGATTTGCTAATCAAACAGTTTTAAATATGTGGGAAGGTTCTTTTTTTTTTACTTTGGGAAGAGCCAGGCTAACTGCACGTTCCTGGTTTCAATCTTTAAGAGAAACGCCTCCTTGCTTCAGTTCTGTACTTTATTAAGTAAAAACAATTTAAACATTTTTAAATAAAACTATCTTCATATAGTTTGTTTTAGGAATTATTTATATTTGTTTACTAAGTATTAATATGACTATCCATTAACAGCGAAAATACCTTTACACCTGCACAATACAATGTCGAGGAAAATCTGTTCGTAACTTGAGATTTATTTGAGTATTGCTGGAAGCCGTCTGTCTTGGACCAACATACCTCACAGCTTGATTATTAAACATTCTTTTATCATAACCCCAACACACTATGTAAGCATTTCATACGTTTTTGTTTTGTGTTCTGCACATCTCACAGTTTCTATTCATGTATCAAATATTTTAGATGTAAAATAAAGACACAACTGTGTACACATATTATGAATTGGAATCAAGAATCTTAACCATCTAAACCTATAGAATTGTACTCAAACTCTATTCTTGTGAATAGACATTCAAAGTGAGTAAAATGCAAGGGAACATAAGAAAAATATCACTTTGAGGCTGATTCACCTAAGCTTCTAACAAATGTGGGCATAGATAAGGGTTAAAGGGGTTACAAATATGTTTTTATATATAAAATAAATAAATAATTTGTATATCAATTAATGGGGGATAAAGTTATACTGTTGTTAAACAAGGCCCCCAATTAATTCAATTCATAAAGAATTATTCAGGTTTGACTACGTTCACCTTGGAGACATGCAAGAAGTTTTCTTCAAGCATTAAAAGGAAAACAAAGATGAGTAATAATTTGACAGATTCTCCTATTGTATGTTTATCCTTCAAGTACTTGGCCTATTTGCTGACCCTTTGAGCACTGACCTGTGGAGAGCCCATGGGCACCTGGGGTCCTCCTCCAGGCTGAGGAGGTGGAGGCAGGGCTACTGCTGGCGGTGCTGTAGTGTTCCCAGCTGCTTCTTGTGGGCCCGGTGTATGATTGTTTGCCGGCCTGCCGAACTCCGCCTCCTTCTTGTCCTCAAAGTCCTCATTGAAGAGGTCGTGCATATCATCCTCCGGGACAGTATTGGCCAGCTCGTCGATCAGCTCCTGCCATTCTTGATCATTGAGGTTGATGTCGGAGAACAGTTTGTTCTGATTGGAAAGAGACTGGGGATCAGAGGACTCCATCCCACCCCCGTCATCCAGGGGCTCCTGTTTTAAGTCTTTGAGGAGCCCGAAGCTGTCCTCAAGGTCCAACGAGCCATTCAGCTTCATGTCCGAGAGATGGCTTCCACCATTCTTTCCAAGATCATCGGGCCCCTGGCCTATGTGGTTGCCGTTGCTGTTTGAAGTGTTGTTTCCGGTGGAAGTGTTTGGCCCGCCAAGTAAGGGCTTAATGTCCATTTGGTGATGCAGTGGAGAGATGGGAGGTACATTGTTGTTATTGGAGAGACCCGTTAGTGAGTCCAAACCGCTGGGGCCCTCCTTCCGTACCCGTTTGGTAGTCGGCGAGTAGCTGCCTCCATCACAGATACCGTTCTGTTCTCCATTGAGCGGAGATCGTGCACTGTCCAGTTTCCTCTTTACAGTCTCCTGGAGCTGTACCAAAGAAGAAAAAGGAGAATGTATTAGGGGTGGGGAAGAGCAAAAGGTGGGACAGGTTGGCGATATACAAAACTTTTCTGTGGTCTTCAGGATGCTAACAAGGGATGTAACATGAGATATCAAATCAATAAGGCAAAAGACGGCTTTTCTCTCTACACGCATCGACAAGAGTCTATTGAATACCAGGGTTGTGCTGAATATCAAAATATCACCAAGACAAATTTTACATTCTGTTCAAATTGAAATAATGATCAAAACAGTTCTCACACAGAGCATATGCATGCATACATTGTATCGGCAAAAAATAAAACTAGGGGCAATGCAATGAGCAACCTCCTTGGAGCAGGCTGGACTTGAGGTTTTCAAAGAAGGGAGATCAAAGAATGTTCAGTCTGTAGTACGCTCCCCATCATTAGCATCAGGCAACGGGCAGCCCAGTCTAAACACACACCCCAGTCTTAGCCTCACTGTAGGCAGCTAGCGTACAGTCCGCTACACTTAACAGTCTCACTGCCTCTGTCAAGGCACAGACGAGATAACGACAGGGTGCTAACAAACGCTGGCTGGCTGGCAGTTAGGGTAATCACTGTCATAGACCGGAGTTAAAGAGGAGAGGCGGTGTAGAGGGACAGCAGACAGAAACTCAAGACAAAGCAAATGAGTAGGGTCAGAAAGTAGAGAAAGTGCCAACACAAGAAAGGTAAATGACCTCCTTTTATCAACAGTTGTTTACCATAAAAGAAATGACCAATTTGATAAACCAGCGGTCTTACATTGGAGTGCCTATATGAAACAGGGTGTAGAAAACCAATATATAAGTGGGCTAGTTACCATTCGCTATCTATTGTGTTCGATTGATGATACAGGGCTTGTTGTTCAAAGCCCAGCTGAAAATATGAAGCATGACAAAGGGACTCCAAATTGGCAGAAAAATGTGTAACAATAAATCTGGGGTGTTAGGAAGGTCTGGAGGAGTTCTGTCCCCCAACAAATGTTCCAATGGAGTATTCAACAGCAAGAGCTGCACTTTCAAGCTTGGCGAAAACGTAACTTTTTGTTGCAACGGATCATAAATTCTTAATTATTTATTGTGGGAAAAAAATATGTAGAAAGACCACATCTATTGAAAACCAAATAGTGCCTAAACACAGTCCCGAAACATTACCTAGTCAGGATAGCGGGGTCTAAGAGGACTTGGCACAGAAATTGAGTGAGATTGCGTAAAATATCTGAGTAACTTATAATCTTTGTGTCTGGCAATCAGAGAAATGTATGTATCAAAAGTAGGCACACTTTAGTATTCAGACTTATGGTATAGAAAGTAGGAGGCTGGAGTAGACAATGGGAATCTACAAAAGCTAAACTGTGATAAAATGGTAGGGAAAGTGCATCAAATGTAAGTTTCTATGCAATTTAATAAACTCTCAATCTCAATGTTACTCTTACTTATGTTAATTTAAAACTTTAATGAAGTTGGCAGAGAACGTAGATGCTGTTAAAATGACGAATGGGAAGCAGGGACCTCATTTATGAAAAGCTCCCAGGGTGCGCATTTTGTGCTCCGACCCAAATCCAAGTCTTCTTTCAAAAACATGAGCTATGTGGTAACGGCAGGCACACCTTCACTCCATTGTACAAAGAATGGATGCTACAGTTCTTTTTGTATTAACATTTTATTATTTCATCTATTGTTTTATATATAACCCCAATATAATATTCTTAAGGGCTGACATTAGACATTAGATACTCACTTAATGTCATTGATAATTGTGTCTATATACACATTGTTTGATGCTAATGTCTTTCTAAAGGAAGTACATTTAAATAAATTAGTTCAATATTGCTTTTTGACAAAGAGCATGTAATGAAATGTATAATGTAAACAAAAGGAGAAAAAATACATTGCATAATATAATACAAATGTGATTTGATGTCATTCCTCAGTCAATTTACACACACATTTGCAAAATTGCAAACATTGATTAGAGCAGTTATACACTGTGTGTATATCCTGCAGATCTACATTTCAAACAGAGTTCTGTAAAGCTCAGGAGCAGGAAAATGTTTCGTAAAATGTCTGTTGTCGCATGTGAAAGTGTGAAACACACACACAGGGAGCACCACTGGTACATGTATGTGTGCAAATGTACGCTTAGCTCTTTGTTATTCAGATGGAACAACAGACAAAATATATTCAGATTGTATTCTGACCCTGAGGTGGACCCACTCAAGCTAACACAGAGATAATTTTGTTGTACTTTCTTGGTTAACTGGTGTGTGTATATGTGGGGTGGGGCTGTCAGGTTTCCCCTCTGTTCACCATGACTGACAGTCAGCCTAATTATATTTATGGCATGATAAACATCATTAGTATTGACAGCCCAAACTACACTGTGTGTGTGTGTGTGTGTGTGTGTGTGTGTGTGTGTGTGTGTGTGTGTGTGTGTGTGTGTGTGTGTGTGTGTGTGTGTGTGTGTGTGTAGCCATTAGGAGGAACAACTGAGGAAAACACACATCTCCACTGTCACGACGGCTCCTTCAACTGTGTGTTTGTTTGTGTGGTCCTGCAATCAATGGGTTTAAATTATTCAGGTCTCCTGTATGCGCCTTTGGTTTGGTGTGTGTAACAGTGTCTGTGCATGCATGCATGCATGCGCGTGCGTGTGTGTAACAGGCTTTCCCTAAATGCCAGTGACTCATGTTGATAATAACATATTCGCCTTTCAAAGTCCACCTATAAAAAAAACTCCCATAATTATGCAGGTGGTGTGACAGACACACACACACACACACACACACACACACACACACACACACACACACACACACACACACACACACACACACACACACACACACACACACACACACACACACACACACACACACACACACACACACACACACACACACACACACACACACACACACACACACACACACACACACACACACACACACACACACACACACACACACACACACACACACACACACACACACACACACTTTTAGAAGAAAGTATTACCAGTTTGATTAAATCCTAACTATAGAGACGGACACAAAGAAATGACAGACAGAAAGAGAGAGATACTATTTTCTGTACGACTAACAGCTGGGCATATTATTGATAATATATCATTATTGTGTTATAAGACTATATATTGTCATATATTTTGGATATCATCTTTTACTAGTGTGAAGGGCTGCATTATAGTAAAATTATTACATTTTTCTAAATTAAACAGATTGTTCTAGCAGTTCTAATTTCTGCCTTTATCCACTTTATCATTATTTTACTAACTTTTTTTTCCATTTTCTGTATTTATTCCCATCTTAACAAGGTTATAAAATGCTAATTTGCCAGTTCATATTTGTGCCTCTACTGTGACATGTTTACGTTAATGTTCAAAAAGTCAGCTCTGATTGGTTAGCTGACCGGCTGATACATTTTGGAAGTTTTCATTGCATAAACATTTTGTGGAAGCACCAACCTTACAATGTCGTCTCAACAGGTAATAAAAAAATAATTTGATATATTACTTTTTTTAACGTTGCCCAGCCCTAATATAAGTCATCATGTTCTAGCCTGAGGGAACAAGCAAGAACAATAAAACTGTCAAACACTCAATCTATAACTGCGCTACATTAATCATGTGTTTCTTTAAGCACAATTAGTAACCCTAATTACGGCTTTAAATTCCAGCAATAATACCTGCCATGCTCTGATGATGTGTCTATTTGTTTGATAATCACTGCAATAGAATGGAGAGGAAACAAGTGTTTGCATGTGTGACATGAGAACGAAGATATGGAAAGTCAGAGACAAAGAATTTTCAAGTAGTTTCATCAAGTGCTTAGCGGGAGCGCGGGGAAAAGAGCATCGGGAGAAAAAAGGAGGCGAGGATGTTAAAAGAGCAGAGAAGAGAGTGGCGCTTGTTTTCTCCTCCTGCGTCTCCCTCTGTATTCTTTGACACAAACACCTGCTGACTCTCTCTGTCGGCTCCCCCTGCAGACAGGGAGAGAATGACAAAGATACAGAGGGACAAAGGTAAGAGAGACGCACACACGCATGAGGAGGAGGAGGAGGAGGAGGAGGAGGACTCATTTCTCAGGCAGATGGTCTTTTTCCTTTGAGTGGAGGAGCAACCAGAACATGAAGATGAAGAGGAGGAGAGAGGCTGAGGCAGAGAAGAGGTAGAGAGGGAGGGAGGAGGGGGAGATAGGTGGCTTGATGGAAAGGCATAGCGCGCCAAATGACAGCGGGTAGCAAATGATGAGAGGGTGATCAGAGAGGGAGGGAGAGAGATGAAACCACTAAGGTGCTGTTGTTATAGCAACCTGCTGCTCTGGTGCTTTGTGCGCTGCATCCTCCTTCCTCGAGATCGCTCACTTACTCCCTCTCTTTAAAGGTTGAGCATCATATCCAATCCTCAACATTTAAAAAAACATGTTGAGACACTTCCAAATGATGGGCTTTTTTTCTACATGTTTACCAGAAGGTGTACAGCTACAACAACATGCTCTGCTCCTGATATTTATCACAGGAAGTTGTTGTAAACCCAATCCAAAGTCGACAGAAAATGCATCTTCTTGAAAATAGGATGCAGGCTGCGCAGCGCTTCTACGCAAAACCATGTCTCCTTTCTTTCTCCCACACTTCCATATCATCTCCTCCACCTGTTCTCTACTGCTAGTACAGCGGATAAGCACAACAATTGTGCATTCTATGAGAAAAGCATGACATTTCTAGCATAGTTAGTGCATACCATAAGGTTTATTTTCAGATGTGGAGGGAAGTCAGATTTGACCTGTGAGGACCGTGACAGGTCAAATCCAAGATGGCAGCCAGTCTCTCGGGTCAAATGTTCAAAAACGCTTAATTTTGGAACCAAACATTGTAGAAAAACATTTAAGGTGTCATATCCGACTAAATTAGGGATGCCCAATCATTTGGTGATACTTTTGAGGTTGCCAGAATTCAAGAAAATGCATTTAGGTGAAGATAAAGGTAGAAATTAACCAAAAATAAACTGTCAATCAGTTGAAATTTGTAAAATTTCAAATTATTTAGTGTGTGTGTGTGTGTGTGTGTGTGTGTGTGTGTGTGTGTGTGTGTGTGTGTGTGTGTGATATCAACTTATCATCAGCTAGATACATGACATCAAAGTAACAGTCAAATCCAAGATGGCCGCCAGTCCTCTGTGTTTACACAAATATGAGTCAGAATTGTCCAAATTTAATTTGGTATTCCCTGGTGCAGGCCACTGTGTGTG
>NW_027639808.1:47500-51186 GCF_949606895.1 Notothenia rossii
GGTGGAGATGAGGAGGTGTCGGCGTTCTGGCGATTTACTCGGAAGGCTTCAGTAGAAGCTGCTGGGAGTCCCAGCAGCTTCTACTGAAGCCAGTCCCCAACTCTGGGGACTTCCGGCCGGGACTTCGGGTGGCAGTATACGCCGTGAAATTGTTTGCGGCCTGCCAGTAAACCCAAAGCGAGAGACGTCAGCGGCTAATTTGCATAATCCTCCCTCAGGGACTTATTCCGGTGTGAACGCGATCTGTACTTAGTTAATGAGAACTAAAGAGTTCTCATTAACTAAGTTCTGATTAACCTTTGTGGGAAAAGTACTGCAGTGTGAAAGCGCCTATTGGAAAACCTTGTAGACACTCAATATAAAAAGAGAATAGATTTAGGGCTTAAAATCTCGATCAGGACATGCTGCTTATGAGTTTTTCTGATCTGTTGGAGACATTGGAAGGAGGCCAGTAATTGTTCCAAAGCCCTATTACACTGTCAATATCACAGTAAAGCAATGAAATATGTATTTTATTACCAACAGAGGCCAATGTTCCCGCTGCAGATATGAAATCAAGACGACTACAACACAAGAGGAAAAGAAAGAGTGAAGAGAGGACTCCTGGCTTCATGGCCAGATGGTCACCAGGAGGGGTCTGACAGCTGTGTGTGTGTGTGTGTGTGTGTGTGTGTGTGTGTGTGTGTGTGTGTGTGTGTGTGTGTGTGTGTGTGTGTGTGTGTGTGTGTGTGTGTGTGTGTGTGTGTGTGTGTGTGTGTGTGTGTGTGTGTGTGTGTGTGTGTGTGTGTGTGTGTGTGTGTGTGTGTGTGTGTGTGTGTGTGTGTGTGTGTGTGTGTGTGTGTCTTTGTGGAAGTGTGCGAGCAAGATACAGAGAGAGATAGGGACAGATTGTGTCCAACACCTGTCCTCCCTGGACACAACAACAAAAGAAAAAGAAAAAAGGCAGGCTAAAATCTACGTGGGCTATATCAAACACACTCGGTGCAAGAAATAGTAAAAGGTGTGAAAAAAGTACAGCAGAGAAAGTATTAGGCGGAACATTTACGGAAGGATTAACACCGGTGTGTCATCATATGGAGCCACTTCACATGTGGAGTAAAACATCGGAAGCCAATAGTGTGTGTGTAATATTAGTCTTAGATTAGAGTATTAGAGTCTACTGTATGTGTTTCACAGGGGCTCCTCTGATTGGCTATGTTAGCAATGTGCCACAGAAGACCACATCCGATTGGCTGCAGTCGGCTCCCGCCTCTGCCTGAGCCTGTCGTGAGGGCAGAGGGGTGCACACGCACACACACTTGCAGATTTATGGATGCTCAGTAGCAGGAACGACAGTTTCTAACCCCCCGCCCTCCTTTCTTTCTTTTTTTCACCAGTTTTCCCTCTATACACTGTTGCCTCTGAGCCGAGGGGAGAGAAAGAGAGCTCCAGCGAGGGAGAGAGGCTGCTATGGTAACAGATCACTGTGGCAGCGAGTAGAGGGGCCCTGATGGCTACTTGGCAGCAACGGCAGAATCTCGCTGGCTGCACACACGCGTCGGTGTGAATGAGTGTGTGGTAAATGTGTGTTGTTGACCGGGAGACATGCTGAAAGGGGAAGTGTGTGTTTGCATGTGTGTGTGTGTGTGTGTGTGTGTGTGTGTGTGTGTGTGTGTGTGTGTGTGTGTGTGTGTGTGTGTGTGTGTGTGTGTGTGTGTGTGCCTCTCTGGGAGGAATGAACCCATTGAGCTGGTGTGTGTGTGCTCCAGATGTCCTCAGTCGTGCAGATCGATGGCCACACGAGAGGACATCCCACTGAGTTGAGTCACGACACCCGTCTACTTACCCCTCTCTGCTCTGCCTCCATTTCTTCCTCTATTAAAAAGAGGTTTTAATAACCAAACACCTTCCTGTGGATTGACCAATCTAGCTTTATTATTTTGCAACGATGAGACAGCTGCAGGATGTTGTCGGAACAAAATAATGTTATTCCAGCCCTCCCTTCCCTGGCTGCCTTCACTCTCTCCTCCTCTCTCATTTTTTTTCAGCGAGCATAACTAGGTCATGCAGTAGTAGACTGCTGTTGCCTCGCCACTGTGCAATTCTTTCAATGTGTGTGTTTACACAGCCTAAACACACATTTCAACTAGACCTGGAAAGAACAAAGTCCAATTGAGTGTGCGTGACTTCAGGAAACAAATAATCTATGTCTCTTAGAGAGGACCTATTCTGTTCATTTTCAGGTGTATATCAGTATTTAGTGTCTCTACTGCAGTGGTTCTCAAACCTTTTCTGTCAGGCCCCCCCTTTGGCGGAAAAAAAAAGTTGGGCCCCCCTAACACAAATAGTCAGGCTCAGTGGCGGCGCCAGAGATTTCTTTTGGGGGTGCTGTGGGGTAGCTTGACGTTTCCTAGTGGGTGATTAAACATTTAGGGTTTCCCATTAATGTACCGGGCGCTACAGTGGAATTTTCTACTGCAACAATCCCCACGCAAATACACAACGTACCCGCAACTGTTACAATGAAGGCTCGATAATCAGCTCACGGCATATAGGTATAAGCAGGGGTAAAAGTGCTATTTTCATAGGTGGTGTGTGGACGTCACATAGGGGGGTCCGGGGGGAAGCTCCCCCGGAAGATTTATTTTTAAATATTGACGTTAAAAGCATCAATCTGGTGCACTTTGAGAGCAAAATGAAGAGATCTATGGATACATCGCTCAACACCCATATGAAACAGAACTGTAAGCAGATTTACTTTTTCTCTTTGGATATTTTACAAATCACCCTTTTTTAAGTTTTATTCTTGTTTTACTGTCATATAGTATTTCATACCTGCTTTTAATGTATTATCTTATTTTTTTATAACTATAATGATCATATAAACGTGTGCCTCGGAAATAATTGTTTACATTAATGGTGACCAAACCGTTTGAGACCCACTGAGAGAGTCCTTTAGCTCACTGAGCCTCTCAGTCTGACAGGAGAGGACTCTCCTCCAATTTGTTGTTGAAAAAACTCCTTAACTCGCTAGCACCAGAAGCTAACAACAACAATCTCCAGTACCGATGCGCTCTTTCTCTCTCTCTCGCACAAAATGGCTCGTCACACACACACACACACACACACACACACACACACACACACACACACACACACACACACACACACACACACACACACACACACACACACACACACACACACACACACACACACACACACACACACACACACACACACACACACACACACACACACACACACACACACACACAAGCTTTAATGAAACAGAGACCCAGACGTAATAGAACTGCATCATATTATTTTCGAATCAATTCTTTTTTCAAATTATGATTTTCTTTTTAAATCTTTTTTTTTTTTTTTAAATAACCATTTTTCCTCCTGTTCTCTCGCGCGCCCCCTGGCATGCCTCTGCGCCCCCCACTTTGAGAACCACTGCTCTACTGTGACATGTCTCCATGCTTTAATGTTCAAAAAACTCTTTATTCTTCTCATACTTCCTGTGCTGCAGCACCTCTTTTCACCCTCTGTCTGAAAACAGAGCCCAATCTGCTCTGATTGGTTAGCAGTAAGGGTGTAACGGTTCACAAACATTTCGGTTCGGTACGTACCTCGGTTATTAGGTCACGGTTCGGTTCGGTACGTTTTCGGTACAGCAGAAAAAATGATCACAAAACATAAAA
>NW_027639807.1:0-1000 GCF_949606895.1 Notothenia rossii
AGAGAGAGAGAGAGGAGAGAGAGAGAGGAAGAGAGAGAGAGAGAGAGAGAGAGGAGAGAGAGAGAGAGAGAGGAGAGAGAGAGAGAGACAGACTCCTCAGCTCTAGGATCTAGTGTAGTAGACTATGCAATCACTGACATGGACCCCTCCACTATCACTGCATTCACTGTCAGACAGCAATCCCCCTTTTCAGACCACAACCAGATCAAATGTTTGACCAGGAATGCAAGACCATCAGAAAAGACCTGAGAAAAATAGCAAATGAAAAAACATCGGCAACCAACAACCCAGCCTTACGCATTAGATACAATGACGTTTTAAACAAATATAAATGTACAATAAGGAACAAAAAACAAAATGATACCCACATGAAACCTGAGGATATTGAGAAAGCCATTGATCAAAATCAATTCTGGGATCTGTGGAGCAACTTCAACACAAAACAACCGCAAGCATTACCCATCAAAACGGTGACATCTGGAAAGAACATTTTGAAAGATTTAAAAAAAAAAAATCTGAATCTTGAAAACATGGTTTTGTTTTCTGACACTTTTTGAGTCTCCTGTTACACCGGGGACACATATTTATGTATAAAAAACATACAAATGTGCATTTTGCATAATAGGAGACCTTTAAGACAGATATGTTGAAATGTGGAGATACATGTTATGACAGACTACAAAGGAGCAGCCGGGGGTGCTGCGGGAGTGTCTGCGAGCGCATCTCTCCCAGATGAGCTGAACAGTTTTTTTTCTCGCTTCGACAGCAGCCAGGCTGGGGGTGCAGAGAAGGATCAGGAACCCTGCCCTTTTGTTTTAAACAGGGCAGATGTGTGTATATCCTTTAAAAGGGTTAACCCACACAAGGCTCCTGGACCTCATGGCATCCCTGGCCGTGTTCTCAGGGCGTGTGCAGTTCAGCTGGCAGAGGTGTTCACAGACATCTTCAACAGGTCCCTGCTGCAGTCTGTAATCCCCACATGTTTTAAACACTCCACCAT
>NW_027639806.1:0-15935 GCF_949606895.1 Notothenia rossii
GTCCGGTGCCTTGCTCACGGGCACCACGGCAGGGCAGGAGGTGAACTGGGACCTCTCCAAGTAGCAGTCCACACTCCATATTTAGGTCTGTTCGGGGACTTGAACCGGCGACCCTACGGCTCCCAGCCCAAGCCCCTACTGACTGAGCCACTTGTAGTTTCATGTCTTGTTACATAACCACATTTGCTAGGTGGGAGGGTTGCTATTCTTGTGCTACTGCTGCTGCATATTGAGCATATTAAGACCGTCTCATGCACAACAACGTCCTTACGTACAATAAATAAGCACTCATTCGAGGGTTATTGAGGAAAGACTCTCAACTAATGGCTTAGTACTTGTAGAATATGGTCATGTAGAATAAGGCATTAATAAGTGTTTTATACTGACTAATGAAGAGCGGCTAACAAGCAACTAGTTGATGGTGAATTGATGCACCTTAATATAAAGTGTTACCAATGTATCTTTAAGAAGCTCTCCAGTTTGCATGGTTAATAAAGATTTAACACTGCGGTTGACATAGTGCTGAAAATAAACAAAGCTTTGTGCAGACGTGTGTAAACATTCCCAACCATTGGTCTAGAAATGAGTCATACGTCAACACTATTAGATGTATTTGATATACTGTATATACTCAGGATCCAGTCAGAACAGGAAGTACCCATTTAAAGATAAAAGTAGTCAAACACACTTCAGACTAATTGCTATTTGGCACACATTCACAATCTCTAAACAAGCCTCAATGTTTGACGATTAAGCCTCGGAAAGTTTATTGTGTCTACGCTGGAACGAGCTTTATTTGACTCACCTGTTTGTACCATATAGTGCAAAATCTGCTCGAGTAATGAAGCTACATAGCTAGCATCTGGAATAACGGGAAGATAGGTTTTCTCTGATGAAAAAATGTCTAGCATCCGCATGGGGACTGTCACGTTTAAACTGTCGTCCCTGCAGTTCTGTAGGAGCCTGTGGAGACACAAAGAGGGATTCATATACACCGTTTTATCCATAAAGCAGCTTAAAATATGCATCCACTGTTCCTTTCCTTACCTGCAGCAGAAGCCTAAGATCCTCTTGATCTGAAACATACATGTCTGTCTCTGTGGGCCCACCAGCAGCTTCACAAACTGACTGCTGAGTTTCACCAGATTCTGGCACAACCATATCTGTAGGAACACACACGGACAGGACGTGTAAGATCAATCGATCAATATAGGATTAGTCCACTCCAAGTCCATTGGCTTTTGGATTAAACCATTAAAAAAACACATTTACTTTGAGTACTGTCAGTCAAACCGGATCAAACCACAGCCACGGTCTTGATGGAGAGGAGATGATGACTGTTTCTCATCATAGATATCACCTTTTAAACTTTTTTCCTGCTTATTTAGTCAAGAAAACACATTTGTAACTAGGGGTGGGTACCGAGCCCCGGGCTGAATTATTAAAGACCGTGGTACCGTTAAGCTCCGACGTTATCGGTCTTTTTAACGCTACTGGAGTCATGTAAAAAAAATATGTCGTATGTATTATTGCTACACAAACATTATATTAAAGTTTAGTGTCGCCAACTCCGTTTCTAATACGCACAAAGACTGCAACATGCATCGATGATTATTTTTAGTGTTTTCGATCTTTTCCAATCCAGACGAGAGATCTCTCTCTCCGTCTGTGTGCGAGGGGGCGGGGCAGTTTACACACACACAGCTGCTACATGCAGCAACACACACACACACACACACACGCTACATGCAGCAACACACACACACACACACACACACACACACACACACACACACACACACACACACACACACACACACACACACACACACACACACACACACACACACACACACACACACACACACACACACACACACACACACACACACACACACACACACACACACACACACACACACACACACACACACACACACACACACACACACACACACGAGAACGCGCTCCGAGGTGTGGTTAAACTTTACCCGTCTCAATGCTCGTTGTGTTTATCATATAAGGGCGGTAACACGAGCAATTTGTCTAAACATTTATCAAAGTGCTCCACATCCAGACGGAGGAATGCACCGACTGTCTTTCTAGCAGCTCTGTAGCCCCATCCACGAGTAACGTTTCCACGTCAGGTGTTTTGTGTGCTAGCAGCAACACACGGAGTTAACTACATTATACAAACATGGGTTAATGATTAGAGGAAACTGAGTTATTTTTCAGCTATTCGGTTTACAGTTCTGTCCTCACATTATTTAATACCATTTGTTAAAACATTGTTGATCGATAAGCGGTATCGATAAAAGTAGTAGTACCGTTAAAACCTTAACGATACCCATCCCTATTTGTAACCAAGATTTAGGGTCTTTACTTTATAGCAAACATACAGGAAGGAAGCAGCAGCCCTGGATGTAAAAAAGGGGATGAACGTATATTAGACCTCTGGGTTTAATCGTGCATCAGCGATATCTATCAGATTCTCACCAATCGATGTGCGTCCACGCTCTGTCTGTAGAAAAATATGAGTTGTCTGGATAAGAGGCAGAGGTTCGGGCCGTCCAGGACGCGCTGAGTTCCCCCCCCCTGCGTCTGGATCACACACTCATCAAACCTGGCCCTCTGGATGGCATACTGAGGAAGAGGAAGAGGAGGAGGAGGAGGAGACTTTGACTTTTGCAAAAACACTTTATTTATATATTTAACAATTATACATATACTTCAAATTAAAGTGCTTCATTGTGCAAATAAGCGATTTACTTAAAATCAAACTATCTAATAAAAACTTGTGCAAGCAGTTCGTCATCAACTACAGAATAAACAATGTCTTGGTAGAAGTAGCACCGGCGCTGTTTAGAAGTTTCTAGATCCCCAATGTGTTCATAAAACCTGTGACGTTACACAGCCCTCTGTTCTCCACTCGGTTCTTTCTGCTTCAATAAATTGCAGTTTTTGCTTCACCTGAGAGGAAGTTTAGGAGCTGCCACTTTTCCTTGCTTGTTTTTTTGTAAAAACAACATTAAAAAGACCAAAGTAAAGAAACCTGTGAGAAGAAGAAGATTTTTTACTGGATTACTGCAACAGCATACTTTTTGGATCATCTGCATTCATACTAAAAAAAGTCCAAAACTCAGCTGCTCGCTTCCTCACCTCCACCCGACGCTCCGACCACATCACCCCTATCCTCCATGACCTCCACTGGCTCCCCATCAAACACCGCTTTGACTTTAAAATATTACTTTTCACTTTCAAAGCCCTCAACAACCTTCCCCCCCCCCTACCTCTGTGACCTCACCCAACGACACACCCCCACCCGTCGCCTCAGGTCTGCTGAAGCTAACCTACTGCAGCCCATCAGGACAAAGCTCCGGGCCCGGGGTGACACGGCCTTCTCTGCAGCCCCCCCTCACTCTGGAACCCCCTCCCCAGCCACGTCAGATCCGCCAACACTCTTCAAACAATCCCTCAGAACTCACCTTTTCACTCTTGCCTTCAACTCCTCATCCACTAACCCCTTGCCCTTATTCCACCTAGCTTAGCACTTTCTACTTTTGTTGTTATTTTGTTTTACTTGCTTGTAAGCGCTTTGAGCACCAGGCGCTTTATAAATGTAATGTATTATTATTATTATGACTGGAAGACAAAGGTTGGATTTGATCAACTTCCCTGGATGGGCTTGTCTTTACAGATAACACAAGCTCAAATCTTTTATGAACAGGAAGAATAAAAGCCTATGAAACATGACTGAGGTGGGGATTTGTAAACATAAAGCCAAGGCAGTGATTGGCTGTTTGGACATGTTGTTATTCGCGAACACACAGGCTATAGTTACTCGAGTATTTCTGTGAGAATCAAGTGAAGATTGAAGATTCAACTTATTGTCATTACGTAGTACAGGTATTATGTAACGAAACGGTTTCTCTGCATTTGACCCATCCTAGTGTTAGGAGCAGTGTGCTGCCATGATGTACGGCGCCCGGGGACCAGTGTAGGGAACGGTGCCTTGCTCAGGGACACCTCGGTAGCACTGGGTCTTTCCGGGACTTGAACTGATGACCTTCCAGTTGCTATGGACTTCGCCACCACCGCCCTGTTTATGGGCGTGTTTATGGAAACTATCGGAGCTCCAAAACAATTTATAACACGTATCTTAGATTCGACAAAGACATATCTAATAGCCCTTTTCACTATTATTTTGAATAGTAGTCCTACACATTTGACAAATCCTTTAGGAAAAAAAACAAACACAGCTAATTATTTGTTCACGGTTTGCCCTCTGCTGACACACAATGTCATTGGAGGCGATCAATTGGGGGCATTTTATAGAAGTAACACACAATTCAGGCTCACGATAGTCAGTATTTAACAGCCCTAATGTTAGTTGCTTACGATGTAATATATAAAATCTTTAAAAACATGTCTGTGTAATGTTCGCAGACTCACCTGTCGTTTCAAGTCATGGTAGCCACGTATGTAGGACTGAATAATAATAGCATTCTTCAGTCGCTTTCTTTCATCCTAAAATGTGAAAGACAAAACCCGTTGAGAAATACAATATAATCTTTATATTACATGTTTGGGGTGCATGCATATTCAATTGACTTGATGCTGTAAATGAGTATAGGTAAAAGTGCATTTTTCAAACCTCTCTTTTCCTTCTTTCTTCTTGCGTGCGGTGCAGCAGAGACGATTTCTCCTCCTGCAAAACAAAAGAGAACTTGAAACGACTTTAAACAATAACATGTGATTATTGCTAAGCACCTACATGTAAGGAATATGTCTACATGTATGTAAAGAACAGCAAGCATGTTGTCAGTAGTTTGCAACCCAGTATTTTCCCACTCTCTTCCCTAACAGGAGTGAAATGACAATTACCTTTTTACTCGCTCCTCCAAGTGAAACATTGGGTCTTGTCTTGAAAACTCCCTCAAAGCTAAACATCGTTAGATCTTTACCATCGACTGATTCAGAGGTCGCCTTCTGAAAGAGAAAATGAAAGACAAGTCCTGATTGAATGCCCATTTATAGAGCAGACAGGGAAACTAGATACGAAGTTAGACAATTGTAATACACCTGTAAACACCTGTCAAGTACACTTTTACTACTGTCACCTGGCTGCTATCACACTATTGTATACAGGCTACACTACACTATTTATTAAAAGACTGTTACTTGAACTTTTAATATGTTTAGATGCCTGTTAATGAGCAGTTTTGCTTTGTTTAGCTATTTACTTTTGCTGGAACAATGTACATTTCTCTCCGTTGGATAAATAAAGTACGTCTGCTTATGACATTAGTTCTAAATGGTGATACAATAGTTAGCTAGCCGGTATATTAGCTAATGACTCAGCAGCTGACAGGATCTAAAACCTGCTTTTTAACCTCATCTCACTCAAAGTATCAACGGAGACACCACATGCAAACACATGTATTGATAATATATCGCTGTATTTATTCACACATTTGTTAGAAACGTAATGATTGTTGACGTTAGCATTGAAGCTAGTTAGCATAGCAGCTAAAATCGGCTAACTTTAACTAATGTACAACGTTTTTCTTCCTTTTTCCTTTACATATTGGTTCATTAGAAGCGTGTATTACCTGTGAGTGTTGGATACAGGAGTGAAACGGGCAGAATATGTGTGTAAGAGGCAGTTAATCCAAAGTCTTCTTTTCCTCTGTAAATCAACACAACACAGGGGAACAGCCGACGGAGCTGCTTCCGGTTCCGGCCATATCAGCGATGTGATTGGTCAAAAGTCATATCAATCACATCTGAGGCTAAAGCCCGCCTCCTATCTAGATGTATTGAGAAGGTTCTGAGACTCTACACTGTTATTATTGTATGATAAATTAGTGGTTTAATACTTAAATAAAAGCACTCAAATAATGTAAAATAATACAATTAAGTAAATAAAATGAAGTCATATCACAGTTGATACAAAATAATCTTATTACAAGGTCGATTAGCTGTTATAAATCAGTACAGGGAGATGGACTTCGCCTTTTTCACGGGTCTGTTAATGTTAAAATATCCATTATTCTGAGGATTTGTAGAAATGTAATAAACCATGCTCCATGTTAAACCCTAATCACTTATTTACTTTAACTTTGGTTCTAACTATTGCAAATGGAGGATATAAGCGATCCGGAGCTTCCATGGTGCAGATTGACTTCTTACAGATAAATAAAGCAGTATAATACACCTCAAATGACAACATCCTTCCAGACTGAGGCAAAACAGTTATATCCCAGTGTCACATATATACATTGCTCATGCTAATTAGGTAATCCAAACTCTGCTGTATAGAGGATTCAAGTAAATATGAGTATATTACTGCTTTATTTCATGTTTAAATAAGTATTTAATTGTATTATATTTGTTGTTTTTACAATACCTTATAATAATCGGCACCTTCTTGAGTTCTTGAGTGGATGAACGGGTAATAACATAATTGGGGTCGGATTTTGGCTTAGCGAGCTAACTTCAGGGAAAACTCTGGGTTTCCGGTCCTACGACGCTGGTTCACTTCTTATCGGGCTACATCTCCATGGTAACTTATGAGCAGTTTCAGGATAATATATCAAGTCAGTGAAAGCACCGCCTGCTGACCGATCAGAGCTCAGTGTGCAGAGTTTGCCGTTGCAGGAAAGACGGCCAGCAAAAATCACCGACTGTGTGAACGTGAACATTAATAGAATATCACCTCCTCTCACTTAAGCAACACATTAAGTTGACGAAACACTCGATTAATGTAAATGTAATTAAAGTCAGATCCACTCGTGTCTTAGACGGGGCAGTGATATCATAAACCTGTTAATGTACGCATTCAAACGCTTTTTCTTTTACCAGCTGTAGCCTATTCACCTTGCAGGTGCAGCTTTGTGGCTTTTATCCTGGATAAAGTGTTTAAGTCATGGATGTTTAAAGTTTAACGTCTTCATATTTGTCTAATTATAGTTGACTTTTCATTCAGGAAGTATGACGCTGCGCTGTCAGTACGCTTGTCCATGTTTGTGATTGGTCGAATGCTCCAAATACCACCCCTTTCATGTGAACGTGCACCTAACTAGATAGGACACGGATTGAGCGATCCACTTGATAACCCGCGTCGTAGGACCGTTTAGCGAGAGCGCGTATGTTTTGGATTAGGCCAACCGGCTAACTCAAACATATGCAGGTTATGTTGAACCGGCTTCGTCGTACAGGCCTATAGGTCGCTTTACATGGTGAACAAACAAACAAGACGAGGACACAAGAGAGGACACGAGAGAGGAGAGAAGAGGACATAAGAGAGGACACGAGAGAGGAGAGACGAGGACAATAATACTATATATAATACTGTAGGAGACGTGAATATCTCCATTCAAAGCGTATTGACAACACCTTTTAAATGTAGGCTTCTTATAACATGGCACGGGTGTTACATATCGAAATGTTCAGGAGGACAGTCTCTGGTCTGCTATAAATGCAAATGATTCACCTTAGAGCACTGTGTGATGAGATAAGTAGCTCTAAAGCTGAACATTTGACATCGGAAAATCTTCAAAACTCTTGTGAAAATACAAATGTACTCATGTCATCCAATTTTGTTGGTGTTTTAGATTTGGTTACCAAAGTCTTAGGATCACAAAAGTAGTGAAATATTTGAATTACACTGTATGTAAATGTGTAATTCATGTCTAAAATTAAACAAATTAAATTGAGTAAAATAGGTGTTTATCACTCTACTTTCACCACAGCAGGGACTGAGATACATCAGGACTGAATAATGACTTCATATGACATACCAAGGCTCATGTGATGAGTACAAATACAAATTGAGCATTCAAATACAAATTAAATCCCCCAAAATAAACGTATTCTTTTAGCCAATATGCACCAAACCTTGGCGACATCATTCCTCCAATAATTTAAGGGGTTATCTCAGCTGCTGTGATTATTGAATTTCACAAAGAGACTGATATATATATATGTCTTCCTAATTATCTCACATTGACTCTGATATTAAGACAGATCAATGATTATGATCCACAAATGTTTTTAAAAGCAGTTTCCTGGAAGAAGCCATCAGGTATTTATGATATTAAGGGGTCCCTTTAAATTGCCTTTTCATAATGAACACATTTACCCAGGGTAATTAATATATAAACCCTCCCGATTTGTCACTTTGATTTGTATTTTAGTTAATTGTGAAAGTAATTACAGAGTCTTCCGTTTCCATCCTGGGTTCCTTATTAATTCCTTCTCCCCTGGATGTGATGAAAAGGAACCATAAATCCTGCTGATCGGTGAAGGCCAATACTAAATGGCTCCATATTTCACTTCTGCTTTAATAGAAATATTCATGCGGGGCCCTTAATGAAATTAAACCCACGGGACAAAAGGCTGTTACAATAATCACAGCAGCTGAGAAAACCTCTAAATGATTGGAGGGATGCGATGACGCCGAGGTTTGGCGCATTTTGGAAACAAAATAATACGTTTATTTAGGAGCGATTTTTTTTAATTTTCTGCCATTGCTCTATCGTAGTTTTCAAATAAAAAAAAAATCATTATAAATTAGTTAAATAAAGATCGACAGATATAAATATGTGTTAAGATAATGCAAGAAATTGAGCCTTTTTCATTTAGTAGTGAAGTTTACTTAAGTGCGATTTGGGGGTACTTGTACTTTAATAAATAAGCTATATAATTATAGGTGAAAATACCAAGCAGAAGTATACAAATCAATTAAATTAGATCCACTTTTAGTCATAATCCGGGTTTTAAATGGGGTTTAACGCACAAACAGTACCTTTTCTTGGTATATTTTGATGCCAATTCTTATCTTGTATTTTACAGTGTCTTTCTACTCTTACTCAGACTTCCTAACAGAGCCCCTCCTCCAACACACACGAACGCGCACATGACAAATGAGGGCAGGAGATAAGTTTGTGCACAGATGGAAGGCTGACAGGCAGGTAGGCCATCCAGTTATTTTAGCCGGGCCGGCTCAGAAAGCACTTAAGATATTCATTGCTATCGGGATGTTAAGAGTATTCCATGGAATATAACAAAAAGTGTTTCTGAAGTGAATTACCTACCCTTTAAGTACGATGTGGGGGTACTGGCTTTATAATAAGCTATGATATAGGTGAAAATACCCAGAAGTATACAAAGCAATTAAATTAGATCCATTTATAGTCATAATCCCATTGTATAATCCGGATATTAAATGGGCTTTCACGCACAAACAGTACCTTTTTTTGGTACTAAGTATATTTTGATGCCAATTCTTATGTACTTTGACTTACATTTTACACTGTATTTCTCTTACTTAGGTAAAATAGCTGAGTACTTCTTCCAAAACTGTCTAAATGATTGGAGAAATGCGTTAAACACTTCCGTTTGGGATGTTTATTTAACCTTTCCAAAATAATGTTAATATTCTGCCATATTTGCATACTGTTCTGAAAGGGCTTTTAATCACAACATGTTATACCATGAGTATATTTTGATACTTCAATGGGTCATTTCACACTGTATTTCTAAGTCAAATATCCAAAACGGTTTAATTATTGGAGAAATGCGTAAAAACACTCTGATTTGGTTAAAATAACATGTTTATTTAGCCTTCCACGTCATCAAAACATTTTGCAATGCTATATTTGCTCATCCATGCATAGAAATGGACCCAAATAAATGAGTTTAAAGGAAGTGAGCATTGTGATTTTAGGAGTAAGACATCAGTATTTGCCACCATAAATAAATAAAACATGTTTTCTCCCATGATTCCTCGCAGGACTACACTGTCTAAATGATTGGGGAAATAAGTAACACTCCAAAAAATATATATTTAGCCTTCCACGTCATCAAAATATTTGTTAATGCCATATCTGCTCTCATGCATGAAAATTGAGGCTTTTGGGAATGTTACAAAATGGACGATGTCATATTTGCACCGATTCTCCATAAATTAGTGCCCAAAAAACACATATTAGTGAATGAACTCTCTGTGTCTCTTCCTCTCTTCTTTTTAGTCTTTATCCCCCACTATCCCTCGCAGCAGACTCACATCAATCTCTCCGTTATCATTCTGTAATTGGTCATGATCATCAAGGTCCACAATTAAATGACGATCCGTTACTCTGAATCCACCCGGTGACTTGTTGATTTCCCCCGAGCAAATAAAAGTCCTGCTTCTCTGATGAATTGACAAAAACTAATCAGCTTTATTGGTAGACAGGTTAAGGGCAAACGGGTGTCAATAATTCTCATTTTGACCTCCTCTATCCATTAACTTTAAGTGGCTTATTAGACCCGGAGCGCACAGGCCTATTATCTTCATCTCCTCATCACACTTTCAATTACTACCTTTTTCTGCTGCTCGTTGGCTCAATCCGCGAGAATCTGACTTATTTTGACAGCCAAGCTTTTCTAGAAGGAAGAAACCCCAGTTGCATGCTTTAAGAGGTTGATTTAAAACAATGTTACCTGTTTTACATTTGATTTGTTTCGCGTTTGAATCTATTCAATTACTACTTTGTGTTGCAGCTATCTGGCTCAATCCGCGAGACTTATTTTGACTGCAATGCTTTTCAGGGAGGAGGAAAATCCAGTTGCAAAAAGACGAAAATCCACTTACAAAACAAATGAGTCCAGTCTGCATGTCACACTTTCAATTACTATACTTTATTTTCTGCTTCTCGATGGCACACTCTGACTTATTTCGACAGCCAAGCTTCCATTGCAGGAGGGAAATCCAGTTGCAAGCGTTCAGGGGGTGGATTATATATTAAGAAAAAAAAACACAAAAATCTCCGGTTTTTTATTTAATGTTTTTTAGGGATAACAAGTTGTATTCCATGCATCTGCAAAAAAAAACCTGTAACGCTGTGCTGATGCATGCTGTTGGAGGCAGAGGGGTTAATCAATTCTGTTATATGGCTCCATAAGAGGCCAGTCTGTCACCTTGAGCTGCAGCGACAGAAGGAGCTTTCACTTCAATTTCCCTGTTGGCCTCTCCGGCTCAAGATGGTCCTTTTACGCACAAACCAAAGGCTCTTTATCTTATGTGTCATCTAAATTCAAAAAGGGGAAACGAGCCTGAGAGCTTTACGCTTTTATTGTGGTGTAAACATTCATGTGGTAAGGTTTAGCTTATTTAATATTCCCTATTTGTTAATAATGTCATTTATATTCGTTTTTCAGGTTTAAAATATTTCTCTTTGAGCTCCAAGATATGGTTTAAATTTAAGGAAATTCTGGGTTTAGATAATAAGCAATAAGAGGAAATCCTCTGCACGTATAATGCATATTTTTATATCAACAACATACACATTTATTTTCTTTTACAAGCCTATGGAGTGTGCGATGCTAAATCAAGGGTTACTTCTTCTCCTGCTAAATAAGTCATGAACATTAAAGCAATCACCACAAATGTCTTGCAAGTCAATGCAATATATGAAAATACTACAATACCCGTATCAACAATGTAATATAACACTGTGCAGAATATACTGTTTACCGTCTTCCTGCAGCTTTTCACTACTTTCTGGTTTCGATTCATTTTTTATAATGTTTTTTATACTTGGATTGAGACATTATTATTAGATTTTAATTCTTGATGAATGTGTGCTTGCTACTTTGCTAAATACTGTTTTTATTCTGTCTGTATGGTCTCCGATCTGATTCTTTTACTCCATACATCCCGTGATAATGAATTAATTTCCCTGTAATAATAGCGATATTATTTCCGGCGCGGTGGCTGATGGGACAACCCCCTGCAGACGGCTGCACCAATCACCTCCCTCCTGCAGGCACTAAGTGTCACGTGGAGCTGCTCTCTCACACTCCGGACCACATCATAACTTTGGAGAGGTGGGAAAACACCAGTCTTCTCCTTCTCCTCCTCCTCAGTTTCCAGCAGGACGCACAGATGGAGAAATCTAAAAACTTCCGCATCGACGCGCTTTTGGCAGTCGATTCTCCCAAAGTGCAGACTTCTCCGCTGGCTCTGGTAACTTCCCTGTCTTCCTCTTCCTCCCTCTCCATCCCCACGTCTGGTTCCATGGACTCTTTACGCGCCGAGTCTTTACGCGCAGACTCTTTACGCACAGAAACGCCGTCTCCACCGAGGATTTCAAGCTGCGGATTGATCCCCAAACCTGGTTTCCTGAACAGTCCGCACAGTATGCTCGGATTACACCATCAAAGCAACGGAGGAATCCCCACCCAGGCTCTGTACGGACACCCCATGTACAGCTACTCTGCTGCGGCTCTAGCGGGCCAACACCCCGCCCTGTCCTACTCGTATCCATCCCATCATCACCACAGCGACCCCATCAAACTGACCGCGAGCACCTTCCAGCTGGACCACTGGCTGCGCGTGTCCACGGCCGGGATGATGCTGCCCAAAATGTCCGACTTTAACTGTGAGTATGAGTACAGGCCTTTTTTAGACACTTAAACAGTGTGATTGCACCCCAAAAAGTCAGATTTATGTACCATAATTTAGCGAATATAGCTCTAGATATTAAAACAGCTTCTGTTCTGGTGTTACCACTAAATCAAATAGTAATAAAAGTACATATTTGGTTTTGTATGACGACCCAAACATATAGGTAATAGTCTTCTTTATGTGTAAAAAACGGTGTAAATGCATCCAAAAAGTCTGATTTATGTGTCACAATTTAGCTCGAAAGATAATGAGATATTAAGACTTTTTTCACCCCCTACTAAATCAAATATAAATACATCTGGTTATGTTTTGGCGACCAGCTGATCCTAATAGTCTGCTTTATGTGTCATAATGATGTAATAAACTGCTCTACAAATAACGAGGTATTAAGAAAGCTGAAGTTATCGTTTAGGAAAAGGCAAACATTTCTTATTTCTGCACAAAATGTCCAGCTGGCCTTATTTGAAGCCCCTAAAACGATGTGATTGCACCCAAAAAGACTGATTTATGTGTCATCATTGTTGCTAGCTCTAGATACTAAGACAGCTGTTTATATTTAAAAAGGCAGATATTTCTGTTGTTGCTTTAAAAATACGATTTTATTTATTTATGGTGCATTACTTCCCTCACATATATGATGATGGAGGAACTCAAATGGGTAGATGGATTGTTTTATAGAGGATGCTCTGGCCCTTTTTTTTACCCTCAACTAAATCAAATAATAATATAAATACATCTTTCGTTAATTTAGCCAACCTAAGCTGATTTAAAATATTTGATAACACCCCAAAAACGTCAACAAATATGCCATACTCTCCTCTAATATATTAAGACCGCTTCTGTTAACTGCTATTTGTCATTTTGCTTCAAATTAGAGTGATTTGGTGATTATTTCCCACACACAAATGATGCTGTTCTGAAGGGAGAGGCTGTCAGAGTGATGGTTTTTCAGAGAGGAACTAAAATGGACAGATAATGGACAGTGGGAAAGTGTCATCAGAGTGTGAAACCCACAGCGACCTGCGATCCCTCTCAGAGACTGCCTGCTTGTTTCTGCTCCTTCTAACAGATTTGTTCCAAATAGAGAAGCAAATAGCTCAGAAATTCAGAAGAGGACCTTGTTGCTTTGGGAACACAGAGGATCAGATTATTACACAATAACAACAGAGAGGTGTTCATTTATCCCCCTGCAACACGTCTTCGTTTTCAGTCATTCGTTTTGCACATAAATCTCCTTTTTAGATGCATTTAATGCCAGGAATGCAGGAAAAATACAGGTTGTATATTGATGTTTTTCTGTCTTTCTTGCAGCTCAGGCACAGTCAAAACATCTGTGATTATTCCTGTTATCCATCATTAGCAGGCTTTTCGTTTTGCACATACATCTCCTTCCTTAGATGCAAGTACTTTTTAGGTATTATATTGATGTTTTTCCTTTCCTTCTTGCAGCCCAGGCGCAGAATAACTTGCTTGGTAAGTGCAGAAGACCCAGAACTGCTTTCACCAGTCAGCAGCTGCTGGAGCTGGAGCATCAATTCAAGCTGAATAAGTACCTGTCACGACCGAAGCGCTTTGAAGTGGCGACCTCCCTCATGCTGACAGAAACTCAGGTAATTTACTGCTACTCTGACTCATTTTAAAACATCTCACCTGACCGCCCTCCCTTTTTAGAAATTGTTTTTTTTTTTTTAAATGCACTCAATTTTCTGGAAGTAATTTAGAAGCTATAATTATGTTTTTGTGTCTTGATGGAAATACAGCCTCCCTGGTTCTGAACAAAGAAATGTTCAGAATCAAATGTTCCGTAACATTTAAAAATACTTTGGAACAACTTACAGCTCTACGTCTTTCTATTGTAGCCTATTTTCCTTTGATTTAATGTATTTTCAAATTACATATTACATACCTTTGTAAATAAATGTTTTCAGTGTAGGATTATTTTAACACCGCGGAGGTTAATGTCAGCTGGACTGTCGACCTTTACGCAATCTTTACGCACACGTGGCTTCCTTCTACAAACCATAAAACAAAACAAAAGGATTTCAATATTTCCTGCTGTGATTTTATAAGCAATAAAACCTTACAGCTCTACGGTATGAAGGTCCATCTCATTTTATACCTCACAGTAAAAGTAATGTGTCTTATTTGGTTCTTTGCGGGAAACTCATGTTGACATTCAGGCGTATTTACGCACAGGTAGCTTCGTTTGTTTAAACGACTGAAACTAAATTATATTTCTTCTCCTCAGGTTAAAATCTGGTTCCAGAACAGACGTATGAAGTGGAAGCGGAGCAAGAAGGCCAAGGAACAGGCGGCTCAGGAGGCCGAGAAGCAGAAAGGAGGAAAAGGAGGCCAGGACAAATCTGAGGGAACGGATAAGTCGGACTATAAGAGCAAGACGGACTCAAAAAACGGAAGAATCAGAGACTTTAGAGACAGTGACGACGACGAGGGGGACACCTTCCTGTACAACTCGTCAGACTGCTCCTCAGAGGACGAGGCGAATCACACCAGTGATATCAGTCCGCAGCCTTGAAGCTTGGGAAAAACGTGGAGATTTGTAATGACTGTGGGGGGGTTTCGCTATATTAAAAAAAATGCATGCAATCCAACCTCTGATCACTTCCTTGGAGCATTTGTTTGTCATGAAAAATATAGGTCAAGAATATAAGATCATTGTGTTATAAAGCAGCAGATTTAGGGTTTATTTCAGGAGCATCTCCACTGTAAACTGTTGCATGGCTTCAATGCAAACTGCTGTGGTTCAGTAACACCTCACAGCTCATACAGTAAAAAGTCATTTGTCTTTATTTGTTCCTTGTGGTGTTCCGTAGCTGAAAAACAATGTTATGTTTATTTTTCTACACTGTATTTATAAATCCCAGTGCATGCTAACTTATTGTTTAGCGTCTCTCATGGTGCAGAAACAATGTGAAATAAAATGTTTTTATATAAAAACTCACATGCAATTTCAGCGAAGGTTTTAATTTTTTTAAGAGAAAGTAGTCCCTTTGATTTACGGTGTGCTGCAGCGCGGAGGCACGCAGAGGCTCGTGTTTTCCGCCTCGCTCTGACAGGTTGGGTCATGGGAATCTCTGTTAATAGGCTGTCGGATCTGTGCAAACGGTCAGAGAGAGCAAACAGCGGACTGAGAGGAAACATTTCACACCACTATAGCAATGGCTGCTGGCGTTAATAAAGCTGTGAGTCGGCCTGGGGGAAACTCTGCGGCACAGGAACCACTTTAAAACTTAATTTAGAATAGAATAGAATCCTTTATTTTCATTATACAGGTACAATGAGATGAGTAGAGCTACTCCTTTGTTTTAAGGTGCCATCAAAGATACAAAAAAACAACAAGAGACGTACAACATTCAGGAGAAGACAACATAACAAGCATTCATACTTCAATATTCAGATCAAGTTAAAGTGCAGGAATATATCGGTTTAAGTACAAATAAATGTTAGTATGTGTATATAT
>NW_027639805.1:0-15000 GCF_949606895.1 Notothenia rossii
AGCAAAAATTAACAAACCGCTTGAATGTCTTAATTGACCAATCAGAATCGAGTATTCAGCTAAGCTGTGTAATAATTATTGTTTTCATGCAAAAGTCTTCATTTGTAAAGTAACTAGTAACTAATATGTAAACAAGTAAAAGTACAATGCTTCAATATAAATTATAGTGGAGTAAAAGTAGAAAGTGGCACGCTATCACACTGCAAAATGTTTTTAATATCGTCACGTGCCGTCTACTGTCAAATCTATTTAAAATCTCGTCGCTAAAGATCAGCATTGCGGTTACGTTTTTTTTTCCTGATGGCTTTCATTTGGTACAAATAACAAACATAAATGTCACGTCTAAAAATGCATTAGGGAGCGCAATCTACTGCTAGCGCTGTTCACAACCCTTCAAACCATATTCATCAATTACACACACACACACACACACACACACACACACACACACACACACACACACACACACACACACACACACACACACACACACACACACACACACACACACACACACACCTTTCTCCGCAGTAATGCTTTCTGTTCTTGTGGATTTATTACTGTGAGAGTAGAATATGGTGTAAATGGGACAGAGTGCTGTTATTACATACCAAACTCAAAATTGCGGTGCCTGTGTGTTCACCTGTTATATGGATAATGGGCTTACACAACCACAAATAAATACATTTTAACCTTTGCGGACCATTTACATGCACAAAACAATATATAACACACTGCAGGAAACATGAAAAAAAAACACGAAAGGCTTCTTTAAATGTATGTGTGTGCAGTTTTTTCCATACACTACCACATCATGACCTCCCCTCATAGAGTTGGTCTCCATTTGACACTTGCGGAGATCCACTGCGGACTGCCTGTTAGTTATAATTGCGTGATTAATAGCTGACAAAAAAAGAGACGGGAGCCAATTAAAGAGCTTTAATATCTGCGTCATGCCTCATATCCTCAGCTCTATCAACTATCCACCGCAGCAATGTGAGCCGCGTTAGCCTCCACGTTCGTTAATGACTATTACTCCGTTTATCGTCCATTTGTGCCCATTTAGTACCTGGTTTGGTGTGGTTGGGGCGGGTAACTACCTGAAACCCTGTGATCTTACCTAATTGGCCGACGCCTTGTTGGTTCTGTATATTAGCAGGAGCACTCAAAACTAGGCAATAGCAGTACAAAAATAAATGAAGTATCCTCAATCAGAATCAGAATCAGGTTTATTGCCGAGGAGGTTACGGAAGTTGCTTTCGTGGTGCGTGGACACATTAAGAGAAAATACATTGTACGGAAAAAGGGCCAAATATAACGCAATATAACAATTTTACAAACTATTATAACATTAAAGATAAAGAGAAATATTTACACAAAATAAAAAAATGTAAATTATGACAAAATACTCAGGAAAAATTAAATAAAATGTCTGCAGTAATTGCATGTAAAGTGGAGAGCTGCCTGTTGAGAAAATGATGTATCATGGAAAGGCACCTAAAAAAGAAAACACAATGGGAGTACGATTAGCATAGATAATAACATACATTTAACAACTTTTCAATTAATCTTGCAACTACTTTTATTCCTAATTGACACATTTTTTTGAGTATGAAAGTCGACAAACATTAAATCATCTCAATGCCTTTAAAATATTTAACATAATACATTTGGTCATTCTATCTTACATGTACACAGTTTAGATATTCCTGGATTTGACTTGCACCATTGTACCTCTTGCACTATATTGTACTAATTCACATGCTTATAAGATAAGATAGAGCTTTATTGTCTCCCTTAGGAGAAACTTGTCTTGGGCATCGAGATAATACACATAAAACATTCAGGTCATTCAGTCATAGATACAGAACAGAGATCACATATCACATGGCAAAGAAACAAATAAGAAACATACAGGTACAGCACTTTCCCTATTGCACATATCCCTATTGCATTCATACATAATCAAATATCGCACTGTTCCCTATTGTATTTATACATCAGTGGCGAGCCGTCAGGGCCCTCTAGGCCCTCTGTGAGGGCGTAAGATATTCTACTAAATAATATTTAAAAACATTTAAACATTTTGTTTTTGTTTTAATATATTATTTTAGTTATATTTTTCATTAGTTTTACCAAATTAACTTGATTTAATTGTATTTAAAATAACATTTCCAAATAAATAAATCCTTCGAATCTGCCTATTCAGTTTCTGTTGGAATGTGAAGGGTTAAATGAAAGAAGCTCGTCTCTGCGAGTTACTGTGAAGAGAGTTGGACGTCCAGGCGGTCCAGCTATGAATTCACAGAGGGCCCAGCTATAGTAACTGAACGAGAGAGTAATGTCAAATGAAAGTACAATTGACCAATCATATCTTCCCTCTAAATGGGAGGGTGTTATTATCGCGGACTTTATGACAAGTTCCGCCCGCTGTGAAACTTTTCTTGTTTCCATAGCAACAACAACTTCCTGTCAACAGCGTTAACTTGCCTTCAAAATAAAACCATGCCAAATTACACTTAAGACATACAACTGCAACGAAAGTAACAAACACAATGCAATATCCTTTTCAATTTCAAAGAACACAAATAGGGTTATTTACAGGTGTTGTTTTGTTTGGTAGAGGGTCGCTTTCATTGATGCGTGTTGCACCCCGGACCGTTGTTTTGATATTCCGCTGAAGTATACGCTGTGACGTAATAACTCGAGGGAAGGGGTGGGGGTCAGAGGGCCTAAGTATAAAAGTCACGGCTCGCCACTGTTATACATAAATCAAATATTGCACCTTCCCTACTGTATTCATACACAAATCAATATTGCACTGTCCCTATTGCACCTATGCATAGTGTCCGTCAAATTGCACATATCCCTATTGTGTCCATACCTATTTTCACATAATGCACTTTCCCTATTTAACCTTCTCGATTGCACATACGTCCATTATGTCCAAAGTATCCTGAGGCTGTGGCTCAGTGGTTGGTGCGCTGAACTTCGAATCATGGGGTAGCAAGTTCAAGGTCCCACTGCAGTCAGCATGTCGTTGTGTCCCTGAGAAACTTCAACCCAAATTGCTCCTGTGGGGATTGCCAACAGTACTGAATGTATGTAAGTCACTTTGGATAAGAGCGTCTAACAAGTGAAGTGTAATGTAATGTCATGTAATTTAATGTATGTTGCACTGGTGGAGAAGTCGGTCTTTTACATTTTTCCACCGCCAACATCTAGACATTAGCTATTTTTCAAATGACAATAAATCCTTTAAATCTTGAATCAAATGTCCCCATAGCACAAACTGTTTTTTGGAACATTTTGGGTTATTTCCCAGGAGACATGTCTGTACTTCAGTTTTGATCTGAGAGATGATGTACTTCTGTCGCTCGTCACGATTCAGCCGTGTTTGGTGACAGTCGTGGGTTGTTTTGTTTGTGTTGCCTGTCCGCTGTCAATCAAACACCCACACAGTCCTGAGGATTAACTGAGTAATCAAATGTTAAAATCTTAGTAAATAATACCTAAGGTTGCTTCTTCTCCCAACTTGAATTCACATTGTTGCTTATTTACTTATATGTTTATATACTTATATATTTGTATTAGAGTAAAAAATGCTCAAAGAGAATGTGATAATAAGTTTTAGAGGCTGCACAAGGTCTTTTATTGTCTGAACATCAGTCAAAAAACAGTAAGGAAACCAGATTATATTTACATTTAAAAGCTGTAACCCCAGTCAATATTTGACATTTTAAAGCTTCATATCCTGTAAAACAAAGCCAGAGAAACTGCAAAAACAACTTTTATGGATTTTTTGGGGTGTATGAAATGTCTCTGTAGCTCCACAATGCTTCAGTCACACATCTCCACATATATACATTTTACACATACAAGTGGATAGATACATGTAAATATTTTAATTATTTATTGTGTTGTTGTGGATATGTAGATATGCACTGACAGGACTGCTTTTAAATTCCCTTCTACAATGACAATACATTTAATTGGTCCAAATTACCATTTCAATTGTGTAGCTCTAATATAAACACACTTTCGAATAAACGCACACACATTCCCATCATTATATGCAAAAAAAAAAACGTTATAGAAAGCAGGAAAGTGTGTGTGTGTGTGTGTGTGTGTGTGTGTGTGTGTGTGTGAGGGGGGGGTTGTACCTCGGGGGGTTTTGGGCTGGGAGAGGCTATCTGCAGTCCACCCGTGTGTAACTGATATGACTGCTGTGTGCGCTGGTGTGGCTAATAGAGCAAATGGTGGTTGAGGGGGGGGGGAAGCTGAGGGGGAGGGGGGGGGTGAGCTAAGGGGGAAGCGGGGGTCATTTAGTGTCGTAACCTCGCTGGTGTAATCTGCAGTTTGAAACACGCCTTTTGTGTTTCTCCATGCTTTCGCTCACTGTGGGACTTCTTTAATGGCCTCATCTCACCGGATGATCATTGGCTAATAAACCCCGGGGTGTGTGTGCAGCTGCAGGCGACTGTGTGTGAGAGGAAGTGCGTGTGTGTTCAGAGTTTGTGTGTCCATGTGTAAGATGTGTCTCTATATGCTAATCTGTGCTTGAGAGGACTCCGTGTGTAAAGCTCTTTTCCCACTGGACAAAAAAACACATACGGGCTGTACTGGGGCTAGATTACCGTTCAGAGGACCCTGGTTCGAATCCCGCCTGGGTCTATTTGTTAGATCTCACCCTCTCTGTCTCCCCCTTTCAATACTGTCACTTTAATACAGGCACTGGTGACCCAAAACAATTCAACTCAATTAAATAAAAATGTATTTACAGTATATAGCCCAAATATCACAACTCACATTTGTCTCAGAGGGCTTCACAAATCAACAAACACGAATGACAAAAACTGAAGGGTCCATGAGGATATTTAAAGGGGAGTTTAAAACCAGTCCTTACTGTACGCTGTACCAAAGAGGAAAGTCTTCAAAACAACCAACCAACTATTTGTCATGGTCTTTTTTTGTATTTATCTGAAGCTCTGATTGGCATTGATTTAACCCTCCTATTGTGTTCGTGTTCCCCCCTTACATTGGTGTTCGCGGTAAAATTTGACCGGTCCTGTCTAAAACCATTAATCATCACCAAATGTCATTTAACACCCTTTCAAACTGTAACTATTGTATCAGACTAGTGGTATACACAGTGGCGGCGCCAGAGATTTTCTCTAGGGGGTGCTGTGGGGTAGCTTGACGTTTCATAGAGGGTGCTCAAACTTTAAGGGTTTCCCATTAATGCACCAGCGCTACAGTTGAATTTTCTACTGCAACTGCAACACTCCCCACACGCACACACAGTGTACCCGCGACTGTTAAAATGAAGGCTCGGTAATCAACTCACGGCATATAGGTGTAAGCAGGGGTAAAGTGCTATTTTTATAAGTGGGGAGTGGATCTCACCTCCTTTAGGAGGGTCCTCACCTCCTCTAGTGGGGTCCGGGGGCATGCTCCCTTGGGAAGATTTTTTTTTAAATATTGAAGTTAAAAGCATCAATCTGGTGCACTTTGAGAGCAAAATGAAGAGATCTATGGATACATCTCTCAACATACATATGAAACAGAACTGTAAACAGATTTACTATTTCTTTATAGATATTTTACAAATCACTCCCCTTTTAAATCAAACCGTTTGAGACCCACTGAGATAACTAGACTAAAGTTAACTATCTAAACACTGAGAGTCCTTTACTTCACCTGAGCTGAGGTTATCCGAGACTCTCATTATGACAGGAGAGAGTTCTCCCTCCACCTTGTTGTTGAAAAAGCTCCTTATATCCGTTAGCTTGGCTAGCTAGCACCAGATGCTAACCATAACGATCTCCGGTAGAGACCCACCGGTGCTTGCGCACGCACACAAAATGGCTCGTGCCACACACACACACACACAAACAGAGCAGAGCTTGAATGAAACACAGAGAGCCAGAAGTAAGCTACTTGTACTCACGAGGCCTATTATGTGCAGAATCCCTCTCTCTTTCAGGTGGTTTTGATTGAGTCTCCACACGTGGACGTTTAAGGACTAAAAAACGATCCATTTGTCACTTTGCTGTTAGCAAATAATTTGGCGCTCCAGCTAACAGGAAGTCACTCAAGTCTCACAAAGTAATTTAGCCTATGGGTAGGTCGAAAAATGGGTGCTGGCCATTGGCCTAATCATATCACCTGTGTTGGCTTTATGTTTTTGGTCAAACATTTGTTTGTTTCACATTTGCATTGATGTAATCAATAATTGTTCTAATTTCATCTAATAAAAAAATAAATAATAATTTTCGAAAAAAAACCAAAACATATTTATTGGGGGTGCTTAGGGGGTGCTTTGGCAATTCTGGGGGGTGCTTCAGCTCCCCTAGCTCCCCCCTGGCGCCGTCCCTGGGTATACATGAAGAACTGCAGTAAATATACAAAGAATAGACACTGAACATGTATTGCGTGTGCCAGGTGTGACCCATGTGGGGGGATGGGCACATAAGAGCGGGAAATGTGTCAAATTGTTCTGTGTGTGAGTTTGTGTGTGCCAGGTGTGATTCACATGGGGGGATGGGTACATAAGGGGAGGACACATCTAGAGAGTGTGTGTGTGTGTGTGTGTGTGTGTGTGTGTGTGTGTGTGTGTGTGTGTGTGTGTGTGTGTGTGTGTGTGTGTGTGTGTGTGTGTGTGTGTGTGGGGGTGTGGGTGTGTTTGCGTGGGTGGGTGGGTGGGTGGGTGTGTTTGCGTGTGCACGCGCGTGCGTGCGGTCATTTTTTGACCAGGAACACCATGGGTGTTACAAAGTTGACTAAATCATCCAAAATCCAATGAAAGTGGTGATCAGCCATTGTATATGTTCAAATGTCTACTGTGAAGGATATCATAAAGCCTTAATGCAATCGAATGTAAAACATTATGATTGATGAAAGTAGCAAAATCGATTTGACCCGAAGACAACAGGACGGTTAATAAATGACACGTAGATATGCATCAACCCTTTTCCGATGAATATATTACCAAATAAAGTCAAGTTCTATTTATATCGCCGGATATTGCTATACATTTCTCTCATGGGACTATCAGAATCAGAAATATTTGTATTCGACTTACAACGGGGAGATTTACATTGTTTCAGCGAAGAGACAGACAAAATAAAGACTAGGCTAACATATACACCCATACAGTATATATACATTAATAAGAGGCAAACCTTTTATAATGTCATTCAAAGCAACGCCAACAATTAATTTACTCTCCTCAAAGCCACCAGACTCCATTGACAGACAGTCTTTTTAACTCTCTGATTGTTGTAAAACACTCCATTCAGACAGAACAAAATCGTATTAAATGTCTCTTTGTTAGTCTTTCCATTGTTTTGAGTCTCTTCATTTTTCTTAAATCACCTATTCTGTCTTCAGAGTTTGAGAAAGAGAACAAATAAAGTGACAGATATAAACACAAGTTAACAACCGTAACCGTTTCAGCTGTTTACTCAACCGGCCTCTGACACGTTCAACAGATTTATTCCACATTTCTTTTGTTAGGCTTTTTATTTTCAGCTGTAAACGAACACAATGAAAACAATGCTATAAACACAGGAAGGCCTACTCGTCCACTTGTTGGTAAAGGATTATAACCCTTATTTTGTGCAGGTTTCCCTGTTTTTAAGCTCCTGAATAAAGGCGCTAATATCCCGGAAAGAAAGACGATAAATCACACCCTCTTTATGCATGCACAGCAGATCGAGTGCTGCCTTTACATTATCAATCAATGCTCATTACAAAATGTGTGTGTGTGTGTGTGTGTGTGTGTGTGTGTGTGTGTGTGTGTGTGTGTGTGTGTGTGTGTGTGTGTGTGTGTGTGTGTGTGTGTGTGTGTGTGTGTGTGTGTGTGTGTGTGTGTGTGTGTGTGTGTGTGTGTGTGTGTGTGTGTGTGTGTGTGTGTGTGTGTGTGTGTGTGTGTGTGTGTGTGTGTGTGTGTGTGTGTGTGTGTGTGTGTGTGTGTGTGTGTGTGTGTGTGTGTGTGTGTGTATATCTCTGTGTCCATCAACTGTACGTGTGTGTATTTACTGCTGCTGTGTGTGTGTATCTCTATGTATGCCAATCGTGTGTGTGTGTGTGTGTGTGTGTGTGTGTGTGTGTGTGTGTCTGTGTGTGTATCTCTGTGTCCATCAACTGTATGTATGTGCATGTGGGCCCTATTTTAATTGTTGCCATGGAAACAGAGTGCTGCCATAGAGAGTCCAGATTCAAAGAGGGCATCTCTCTCCGTCTCAATCTGCGACGACTCTTCATCTTTTCTTACTCTTTTCTCTTAGCCTTTTCTCACCAAGGTCTTCCTCTCTATCCTCCCACTTCCCTCCTCCCCCCCCACCCCCACACACACACTTTCCTCTTTACTGTCGCCTCTCATCATCCCTCCTCCCTCGTTCCTTCCCTCCCACCTCTTCATCCCGGAGAGTGGTGTGCAATTGACTATTAACACAGGGACCTGTAATTAGAGCTGACGAACCTCCAGCAATTAGTTTCCCCAGAAGAAGTTGTTCTGTCATCTCCGGCGCATACGTGCCTTTCTCCCTCTCTCAATCTCCTTTCTTCCCCTCTGTCATTTGACTGTCTTATTAGCTGTCAGCTTCGCGTGGCGGTTATTGTTTTTAGCTCTTTTCTTTTGTACCTTCCAGATGTACACACAATACACCACTCAGAACGACTTTATGAGCAGCTACACCCCCGGACTAACGAACGTCCTGGGTGTCTCTGAGGAGTTAACACCTACTCTGACACATATCCTCCCACACATTAAGATGAAAACACACATTTGTTTCTCAAAAAGCGTTTTTTTTTATGTTTTATGGGTTAGGAAGGTTACTTTTAATGCTTTTTTGGGACTTTCCTTTTTACTGAAGTGTGTTCTATAGCTTTGTGTGCATGTGAATGGTCTGCAAAAGCTAAAATCCCAAAGTTCGAGAATCGCGCGACATCTCTACGTTACACTAACGCGCTCCAATACATTTTATTACACGGCTTGGTTGAATATATATCGTTTATTTAACCAGGTAAAAAGACTCATTGAGATTAAAATGTCTTCTCCAAGAGTGAGCTGGCCAAGAAGGGCAGAATGAACGAAGTTACAACAGATACAACACAGACAAGACGGACAGACAAATACAGCTGTAAAAAACTAATAAAATGGCACATTAGCCCGTCAATATGCGAAATGAAACAAACTATTAAAAATCATTAAAAACTGGCAACATTTTAAACGATCTACCAATGGTGTTGTGTTCGAAGGCGGCTGTGGCTCAGTGGATAGTGTGCTGGACTTCAAATCAGGGGATAGCAAGTTCGAGTCCCACTGTAGTCAGCATGTCGTTGTGTCCCTGAGACACTTCACCCCAAATTGCTCCTGTGGGGATTGTCCACAGTACTGAATGTATGTAATTCGCTTTGGATAAAAAGCGTCTAACAAATGACATGTAATGTAATGTGTTCTCTGTCCTTTAAGATGGACCTGAATTCCCCCATAGTGATTACATCTGTGAGTTTGACCTCCTTCTGTACATTATTCCAAGCCGTGGGGGCAGCATATTTAAAAGCTGTTTTGTTCTTACGTTAGGAACCAGCATCTGAATAAAATCTTGGGAGCGCAGGCCATATAGACTTTCTCTTTTACACATATATGTGCAAATGTTGGAGGGAACCAACCCAAGCAGAGATTTAGAAATAAAACCCAACCAATGGGGAAGTCTGCGAGCAGACAAAGATGGCCAATTAGCAGCAGCATATCAAGTGCAATGGTGTACTCGATGTCCACATCCAGAAATAAAATGTAAATCTCAATGGTACACAGTAAGATCTTTAGGCACTGGTCAGAGGCATTCATGTATAGCAGATCACCATAATCTAATACAGGTAAAAACGTTGTGGATATCAAATGTTTCCTTGTCTGAAAAGAGAAACAGGATTTATTTCTGTAAAAGAAACCTAATTTGATATAGAGAGGCGAAGTCCCGCCCATCTACTTCCGACCCATGGGACCTTATTTCGGAAAAAGTATGTATTGAAGTCAATGGGGAGAGAAAGATTATCTTTCGATCCCGTTTGAATTGTGCCACGAATTACACATATGATGTTTGTCAATCTTAAAAAATAATTTCCATGTAAAAAAGTCACAGTTTGTCGTAAAACTGTTGAAATATAAGACTATGAAAAATACGCAACTAGAAAGACTACAAATCCCAGAATCCCGGTCCCGCATGCTGGCTCTCAAGGAACCGACTAACTCCCCTTGTGTGTATGCACAGCTCTCAACATGCCCAGACTTGGAGTGATTTTCACCTCTTTTAATACTTTTCGCCTCATTCTGAAAGAAAGAAGTGAAATGTGCCAACGTGACGGCCGTCTTGGTGTGTGGTGCGAGACGGGAGATGTAGTTCATTGAGCGGTTTCACACAAAAAAGTGTTACTTCACAGTTTTACGACACATTTTTATTTTTTTGACTTGCAAAATTATCTTTTAAATTGACAAACATCATAATGTGTAATTCGTGGCACAATTCAAACGGGATCGAAAGATAATCTTTCTCTCTCCATTGACCTCAATACATACTTTTTCAGAAATAAGGTCCCATGGAGCTCCCCCGGAAAGGGAAGGACTTCGCCACTCTATACTCCAATTTAGAATACTTGATTCTGATTGGTCAATTCGGACATTTCAGAGGTTATTAATACTCGATAACACACCGCTGCTAAGCAAAATAATGACTGTTGCTAAGGAGGATCAAGGGAGAGAAGGAAATAGGTTAAAAGACAGAGTGTTGGACGTAAGGGAAATCATCATAAGTTTAGTTTGGCTTTTTATTAGCATTGTTTGCCTGTAAAAGGAACTGTGGAATTACAGTTATGTTTCGTATCCTGAATACCTTATCCAATCACATGTAATCTGTTACTCCCCAAACCTTGTCCTTTGTCTCTATCAGAGTTGTTGCTGTCCTTCCTCGCTGCCGTCATAACTCATTTCCCCTCTGCATCCCCATTATGAAAACGCTCTATAAATAAGTCGGAGAGAGAGAGAGATGGTCAAGTAGAACGTGGGAGGGGGGTGGAAGGATGGAGGGACGAACAGCAAGAGGCTGTAAGTGCTAAACTAGGCCAACGAGGGGTGAGGGAGGAGGGCGGGTATCATATCAAAGTCCTGAGAGCGCTTCTGCCGTCAATCACTTAATCAATTTCGACGTCAGTCAGTCAGTTGGTGTGCGTCTCGGGTGTGTGTGTCAGTCATCTCAGTCCAGACGGTTTGTCAGTCAGACGGAGTTGGCTTTGTTTCCTGCTTTCTGCCCTTCCTCTCTGAATCTAAGAGCTGAACATGCCTTCAGTTCTCAGGTGTGATGAAAGCAGTTAAGGTTTGCCTTTTGATCGGATAGAAGTAAGGAGATCCAACGTGTGTAAAAGAGTTCAAAAGAGATTATGGAGAGGACGTATTTTGTTCATTTTCAGCTTCATATTTGTATTTTGTGTCTCTACTTTAAAGAGTCCTCTCCTGCTGATGTTCAGGTGTATATCAGTATGTAGTGTCTCTACTTTAAAGAGTCCTCTCCTGCTGATGTTCAGGTGTATATCAGTATTTAGTGTCTCTACTTTAAAGAGTCCTCTCCTGCTGATGTTCAGGTGTATATCAGTATGTAGTGTCTCTACTTTAAAGAGTCCTCTCCTGCTGATGTTCAGGTGTATATCAGTATGTAGTGTCTCTACTTTAAAGAGTCCTCTCCTGCTGATGTTCAGGTGTATATCAGTATGTAGTGTCTCTACTTTAAAGAGTCCTCTCCTGCTGATGTTCAGGTGTATATCAGTATGTAGTGTCTCTACTGGGACATGTCTCCATGCAATGTTCAAAAAGCTCTTTATTTTTCTCATACTGTCTGTGCTGCAGCACCTCTTTCCACCCTCCGTCTGAAACCAGAGCCCAGTCTGCTCTGATTGGTTAGCTGGACGGCTCTGTTGTGATTGGTCAACCTTTTAGAGATGTCCCGCCCCTTATCACCTACAATGTGTTGGAGCGCTAGCCAATAAGAGCCCGAGTTTTACATAGTGATGTCATCATGTTCTGGAAATTTGAGATTTTAGCCTTTGCAGACCATTTACACCCCAAAAAGCACTATAAGGCCTCTTTAAGTGGAGTCAAAAAAACTGATTGAGGCCCTTCAGATTTTCCCCAGGAAGGGTCCATATTAGACTTCCATAACAAAACCTAATATTGAATCCATTCACTTTACCCAAAGACCCCAAAAGTTAATATATATATATACTTAAGATACAATTCACCACACTCTCGTTTTCGCATTCCTGCCAATACTTCCTCCCTTCCTCCCTTCCTCCCCTCCTCCTCTCTCTCCTCTCCCCTTGTCAGTACGCCAGCTCTCATCTGGAGGGAGAGTTTATATCCTCCATAATACATACCATAATGCTGCTTCAGAACGTTCCACATGAATTATTGATCCACGCGGTAAACTATACGCCATCGCAACATGTATCTGTGTGTGTGCGTTTATGCACTATTTATGTGTGTCAAGTGTGACCTCTTCTCTCATCTGTGTGTGTGTGTGCTTCGTTCCCCCTACCCACAATGCCCCATTTCTGCGGACTGACAGTGATATAGACTGATTCATAGGATGCATGTAGTCCCTCAGCAATTCACTTTATTCAATCAATGTTGCATGGAGCGATTTAAACCTCCATCTGTTTCTCTCCATCTCGCCCCACAATAAATAGATGCCAATAAATATTTTCTTTTCAGTGTACACTATTTAATTTTACATTATATTCTTGGTTATCTTAGTATATCTTACATGTATATAGACTCATGCATTTATTTGGTCACTTAAAACATTCTCTTGCGCTAATAAAAACATACTCAGTTTCACGGTGCACCAACTTCAGCAACAACATCAACAACAACAACAACAACAACAACAACGTAACTTAAGATTCAAGGGCAGCTCTGATCGATGTTGACCGTAACTGTTATAGTCCTTAAACCCTACAGAGCCCATACCGTGTTCCTGTTAGTGTTTACTTCCTGTCTGTCTTCTTCTGGTGATTTCTCTGACGTCCAAGTCTTTTAACCTTTTTACTTCTCTCCCGTGATCCTGCTTAGCAACGGTGTGTTATCGAGTATTAATAACCTCTGAAATGTCCACTGAACTTTTTAAAGAACATCCATAACTTTCATCTGTTTGCAACTTATATATATAAATATTCCAACTACTTGTATATAGACTATTCTGCAATATTTCTATTATATTTTATTTTATTTACTTGCACTATTATCTGTTTTATGGTGTTGCTCTGTTGGAGGGGCATGTGACCTAAGCTGAAAATTGACCAATCAGAATCAAGTATTCAACTTATTCAACTTTGTCTCCCACTCTCTCCAGGTATTACTCTCCCACTCCTCCACCATGCCTGTTTACGGCTGCCGCACCCCCTCCTCACTTGGGGGTCGATCCAGTCCCTCCCCCCCCTCCTCCACCACGACAACCCCTTCAGTCGTCCAGCACCGAGAGAGGCACATCGGACCCTCCTCACCTCCTCCCCCGCCTCCATCGCTCCACCGGCCCCCCTCCCACTGCCTCTCTCTCCTCCTCCTGCTGCTCTGCCTCCTCCACCTGCCGCCGGCCTGCCACTCCCGGAGAGAGAAGGGAGGAGGAGGAGGGGGAGGAGGAGGAGGAGGAGGAGGGGGAGGAGGTGGTGGTGGCGGTCATTACGTGCCAATCCCCCAGCCCCCTCCCCACCACATGGCGCTGCCCAACATCCTGCGAGGCCTCAGCATAGCCGTGGTGCTCGTGGGGAACTCTAGCGAGATGGCGCTGGCTGGAGGGCGGGAAAAAGAAGACTTCCTCCACATGGCGCCCAACGTGGAGGTGCTGACGATGAACGAGACGGACCCCAAGAGCATCATCAAGAGCATCTGCGACCTGATGACGGAGCACTGGCTGCAGGGCGTGGTGTTCGGGGACGACACCGACCAGGAGGCCATCGCACAAATCCTCGACTTCATTTCGGCCCAGACGCACATCCCCATCCTGGGAGTCCGCGGGGGGTCGTCCATGATCATGGCTGCCAAGGTAAGACGGTCTTACTTTGAAAACGGCAGTGATAAAAACTGAAACGTTGACTTTAATGAAATGTATTATGTCAATATATTTCACATGACTGTATTAGGTATGTTGAAAGCAATGATAGTAACCGTTTATCGGGCGAAGAACCATATTTGGTCACTTCCGCACACACCAAACATGGCCTCCCCCCCGCGACTCAGTGAGGTCGAGAAGCAGCGGGTTTTCTCCCAGCCAATCAGTGAAGATGCCTCTACACCACAGAGCTCGCCTTTGGGGAATTTAACCAATCAGCAGAGGCCTGAAACGTGATATTGAAAAGGGGAAAACTCTGCATTAAATCTGTACAAGATGTCAAAAAAATATTGGGACACCTACAGAAAGGCAAACAAATAAATGTATAAATGGGAATAAACACAATTCATAAAAAAAGTTATAAAAGGAGTGTCAAAAAAACACCTCACCATTTCAAGGTCTTTAAATTAAATGCTTAAATAAAGTGGGAAATGACAAAAAATGAAAATATCCAGTATTAATATTATTGCTTTAACCTACAGTACAGTAATTCAAAAATCTTTTGACATAATACATTTAATTAAAGTCAACGTTTCCGTTTTTTTATGGTTATGTAAAAAACAGTTGTCCTTCATTTACAGTAATTGTACCAGGAAGTGTGTGTGGGTGTTTAAAACGGACCTCGCTGTCATCAATCCTGGCTGTATCTGTCACTCACGGAGAGATGACGTCAATGCGCTGGGTCTTTTCCATCAAAGAAAGATATTTTTAAAGACGGCTGCTCGGCTTTAAGTGCTGTTCATTTTCTAAATGGTATCAGTGTTTTGGCATACGCTCTCTCTTTTTATTTTCTCCCTTGTTTTGTCTTAAATTAGTGGAGTTTAACGGGGTCTGCTTG
>NW_027639805.1:20000-23393 GCF_949606895.1 Notothenia rossii
CGACTTATAGAGCTGGAAAATGTGTACGTGTTTTATCGTGATTGAGCGTCTGAAGGAAATGGACTCAAGGATTGCAATATGACACACACACACACACACACACACACACACACACACACACACACACACACACACACACACACACACCACACACACACACACACACACACACACACACACACACACACACACACACACACACACGTTGAAGGCCGAGCGCTGCTATAACAGTTAGCAAGACAACCCCCCCCTCCTTTTTCATTACACATCCGAGTAAAGAACGATAACAGGGAGCGACACAGAAGGCGGGAGAATACGGCGTTTGGATTTTTAGAGCGAGCTGAACATAAGAGAAGAATTTGGAGTACAAGATAATTCCATAAATGTTCCCGCTGGAGTGGATTGCTGTTGTGCCGTGCGAAGAGTCAATGTGACATTTCTCCTGCTCTCAGATGCTTCTACAAAGAGGGGTACTTGCTACTCGTGGTAATGAAACACAAAGCTAAGCATCTGGAACAAGATGCCCCACCCCCACTGACACTTTAACCTCAGCCACACCATAGAATCTATGCATTACATGAATGTACACAATGTACAACAATATCTGTTTTTCTTTTTGTATTACTGGCGATTTTTATTCCATATTTTATTCCATTCTATTTCTAGGATGTAAATACTTTTATATTTTACTGTATTTTTTATTATTTTAAATATTTTTTAAATTCTCTTTCATTCCATTTTTGTTTTACTTTTATGTACGCACCACGACACCAAGTCAAATTCCTTCCTTCCTTCCTTCCTTCCTTCCTTCCTTCCTTCCTTCCTTCCTTCCTTCCTTCCTTCCTGGTAATAAACCTGTTTCTGAAGATCTTTTTGTTGGTGTTATTCCTCTGGAGCCAAACTGCAGCCCTACAGCGACCACATGTGAGCGTTCAGTGGGAAGTGGTTATGATCTGTAGTCACTGCCCGCGCAGAAGAGAAAGTGAACTTGTGCGTGAGGTTGAAAGTAAGAGAGATGGAAAGAGGAAGCCAGGCGAGTGCGGTATTAACAAGCAGAGAAGAAGAAGGCGGAGGAGGAAGGGAGAGGAGAGAGATGGATGGAGGCAAAGGGCACTCACATTTATATCAATGAGTTAGATCAGGGGGGGGGGCTGAGTGATAAGTAAGAGGACCAGTTCACTGAGTGCACAGCTGAACTGCTGAGAGAAGGAGATGCTGCTTCTTACTGGTTGTTTAGAGACAAATCCCGAGTGTTTCGTTCATTTCTACTGCAACAGCGCCGATCTACACCCCGGAAAGGATGTTTGAAGGAAGTATGACGTAGAGAAAGGTTTTGCAGAAGCAGTATTTATAAAAATCAGAAAAAATCGCTATATCGTAGTGATAGCAGAAAGTATACTCACTCAAAGTAGTTACGGTCACTTATTAACATCCCATAGGTCAGCCTGGTTAATGTTTAACCCCGTAGAGTTGTGTGACACATTTATCCTCTAAACCAGTGGTTCCCAACCTGGGGGGCGCCAAAGACTGCAGGGGGGGCGCCAGGCCTCAGATGATTTGAGGCCAAATATCATATTTAGACTTTTTATTTATTTTTTTACTTTTTTTTTTTATTTATATAATTGTAACGCAATATGATTGTCACTAAAAAGCCTTGTCTCTACATTACAATCAAAATATAAAAAATAATTGATTAATTAATTTGAATACCAATTCAAGTTAGTAGCTATTAAAGGCATAAAAAGACAGAAATGTATAATTCTTTCTTTAATAGAAATGTTTCTTCTTGCCCGTAAAGTGTCCAAACCAGGCTTTTCTGGATAAGCGCATTTCTAAAACAGTCATTGTCCATGCCGCTTTCAGTTGGATTATTTTGTCACAGTTGCTCCCATCAGATCGGTCTCCTCCATTTTGTAGATTATTTAGGACTTTTGAATCCACATAAACACATCGTCAAAATCCGGCTTACTTTGAGCACGTGTTTTAAACAGTTTAATCCCTTTGTGAATTGTTTCCACTTGCGCCGTCCTTTAATTTCTTCATACAGCGGGAATCCAAATAAATTAATCCTGAGTCCAATAACCATCAAAGTCACACCAATAGTTAAAAAATTAATTAATTTCATCCACCTTTAACGAAATATTTCACATTCATGTAGTTTGTAACAGTAGTTATAGCATTTTTGAGACTTTGAAACTTTAATTACCGCTGTAGCGCCCCCCCCCCCCCCCCCCCCCGTGTGTGTGTGGGGGGGGGGGGCGCACCTTCCAACCGGTGTCATTTGGGGGGCTCTTGGGAAAAAAGGTTGGGAACCACTGCTCTAAACATGCCAAAATAATACAAGTACTATTTAGTTTGTTGGCTCTAAAGGTTGTTATCGACTAGTAAGGAACTTCTTCGCCGTACAAGGACGAGCAGATCAGCTGTCCCCTGGGTGACACATATATGTTATATATGTGTGTACTTTAATATACTACTGAACCGTACAGATTATGTTGCACTTTGTTAGATTTCCACTGCATTTCATATCTCAGCACTTTCACTCTGCACAATGTCGTTGAATATAATCTAAGTCAGACCTGCTTTGGTAGCTAGGCTAACATCATCCGTGTGATACGAGAGGAACTTCCCATTACACAATCCTTTACTTACGGCGCCATGTCGCCAAACATTGTCAATTAAAACGGAAAAAGAGATAGTCAGACAGCAGTTACAGGCCGTGGTCCTGCATGGCCTTGGAAGCACGGAAGATTTTTTAAATAGAGCTGAATTCATCTTTTTTTTTATAATAATAATATATTTAATATACATTCACATTATAATTTTCATAATTAGCTTTGTCTAGGTTGTAATTGTATTATCTTTGCCGTATGCTGTAAATCCCCCTTTACCAAATGTGATGGTTGTGATATGGGGCCACGTACATTTCATTGATTTAAGCAGCAGCTGCAGAATACAACTCATGTGAATGGAAAAGGGATTAGAGAGGGGGAAAGGTGGATGGACACGGCATGTGTTTGCAGCAGCAGGTGTGTTGCCATGATGCCAGCGTTACATGAGAAAGAGAACCCAGGAAATCTGAGCCAAATGAAGGAGGAAAGATGGAGGAAAGATGGATAGAGAGCAGCTGTACTCACATCTGTGAAAGACAGGACAAGATAAAGGAGGAGATGGAGAAGGGGAAAGTATCCAACAGTTTGTGTGTGTGTGTGTGTGTGTGTGTGTGTGTGTGTGTGTGTGTGTGTGTGTGTGTGTGTGTGTGTGTGTGTGTGTGTGTGTGTGTGTGTGTGTGTGTGTGTGTGTGTGTGTGTGTGTGTGTGTGTGTGTGTGTGTGTGTGTGTGTGTGTGTGTGTGTGTGTGTGTGTGTGTGTGTGTGTGTGTGTGTGTGTGTGT